>NW_027458402.1:0-50175 GCF_050624435.1 Tenrec ecaudatus
CCAGCCTGAAGGCTAGGGGAGCCCTAGCCTTAGCCTCGGGGAGCCCAAAGCCTAGGGGTGCCCCAGCCTGAAGGCTAGGGGAGCCCTAGCCTTAGCCTCGGGGAGCCCAAAGCCTAGGGGTGCCCCAGCCTGAAGGCTAGGGGAGCCCTAGCCTTAGCCTCGGGGAGCCCAAAGCCTAGGGGTGCCCCAGCCTGAAGGCTAGGGGAGCCCTAGCCTTAGCCTCGGGGAGCCCAAAGCCTAGGGGTGCCCCAGCCTGAAGGCTAGGGGAGCCCTAGCCTTAGCCTCGGGGAGCCCAAAGCCTAGGGGTGCCCCAGCCTGAAGGCTAGGGGAGCCCTAGCCTTAGCCTCGGGGAGCCCAAAGCCTAGGGGTGCCCCAGCCTGAAGGCTAGGGGAGCCCTAGCCTTAGCCTCGGGGAGCCCAAAGCCTAGGGGTGCCCCAGCCTGAAGGCTAGGGGAGCCCTAGCCTTAGCCTCGGGGAGCCCAAAGCCTAGGGGTGCCCCAGCCTGAAGGCTAGGGGAGCCCTAGCCTTAGCCTCGGGGAGCCCAAAGCCTAGGGGTGCCCCAGCCTGAAGGCTAGGGGAGCCCTAGCCTTAGCCTCGGGGAGCCCAAAGCCTAGGGGTGCCCCAGCCTGAAGGCTAGGGGAGCCCTAGCCTTAGCCTCGGGGAGCCCAAAGCCTAGGGGTGCCCCAGCCTGAAGGCTAGGGGAGCCCTAGCCTTAGCCTCGGGGAGCCGCCCTAAAGCCTAGGGGTGCCCCAGCCTGAAGGCTAGGGGAGCCCTAGCCTTAGCCTCGGGGAGCCACAGAGCCTAAAGCCTAGGGGTGCCCCAGCCTGAAGGCTAGGGGAGCCCTAGCCTTAGCCTCGGGGAGCCCAAAGCCTAGGGGTGCCCCAGCCTGAAGGCTAGGGGAGCCCTAGCCTTAGCCTCGGGGAGCCCAAAGCCTAGGGGTGCCCCAGCCTGAAGGCTAGGGGAGCCCTAGCCTTAGCCTCGGGGAGCCCAAAGCCTAGGGGTGCCCCAGCCTGAAGGCTAGGGGAGCCCTAGCCTTAGCCTCGGGGAGCCCAAAGCCTAGGGGTGCCCCAGCCTGAAGGCTAGGGGAGCCCTAGCCTTAGCCTCGGGGAGCCCAAAGCCTAGGGGTGCCCCAGCCTGAAGGCTAGGGGAGCCCTAGCCTTAGCCTCGGGGAGCCCAAAGCCTAGGGGTGCCCCAGCCTGAAGGCTAGGGGAGCCCTAGCCTTAGCCTCGGGGAGCCCCAAAGCCTAGGGGTGCCCCAGCCTGAAGGCTAGGGGAGCCCTAGCCTTAGCCTCGGGGAGCCCAAAGCCTAGGGGTGCCCCAGCCTGAAGGCTAGGGGAGCCCTAGCCTTAGCCTAGGGGAGCCCAAAGCCTAGGGGTGCCCCAGCCTGAAGGCTAGGGGAGCCCTAGCCTTAGCCTAGGGGAGCCCGAGCCTAAAGCCTAGGGGTGCCCCAGCCTGAAGGCTAGGGGAGCCCTAGCCTTAGCCTAGGGGAGCCCGAGCCTAAAGCCTAGGGGTGCCCCAGCCTGAAGGCTAGGGGAGCCCTAGCCTTAGCCTAGGGGAGCCCGAGCCTAAAGCCTAGGGGTGCCCCAGCCTGAAGGCTAGGGGAGCCCTAGCCTTAGCCTAGGGGAGCCCGAGCCTAAAGCCTAGGGGTGCCCCAGCCTGAAGGCTAGGGGAGCCCTAGCCTTAGCCTAGGGGAGCCCGAGCCTAAAGCCTAGGGGTGCCCCAGCCTGAAGGCTAGGGGAGCCCTAGCCTTAGCCTAGGGGAGCCCGAGCCTAAAGCCTAGGGGTGCCCCAGCCTGAAGGCTAGGGGAGCCCTAGCCTTAGCCTAGGGGAGCCCGAGCCTAAAGCCTAGGGGTGCCCCAGCCTGAAGGCTAGGGGAGCCCTAGCCTTAGCCTAGGGGAGCCCGAGCCTAAAGCCTAGGGGTGCCCCAGCCTGAAGGCTAGGGGAGCCCTAGCCTTAGCCTAGGGGAGCCCGAGCCTAAAGCCTAGGGGTGCCCCAGCCTGAAGGCTAGGGGAGCCCTAGCCTTAGCCTAGGGGAGCCCGAGCCTAAAGCCTAGGGGTGCCCCAGCCTGAAGGCTAGGGGAGCCCTAGCCTTAGCCTAGGGGAGCCCGAGCCTAAAGCCTAGGGGTGCCCCAGCCTGAAGGCTAGGGGAGCCCTAGCCTTAGCCTAGGGGAGCCCGAGCCTAAAGCCTAGGGGTGCCCCAGCCTGAAGGCTAGGGGAGCCCTAGCCTTAGCCTAGGGGAGCCCGAGCCTAAAGCCTAGGGGTGCCCCAGCCTGAAGGCTAGGGGAGCCCTAGCCTTAGCCTAGGGGAGCCCGAGCCTAAAGCCTAGGGGTGCCCCAGCCTGAAGGCTAGGGGAGCCCTAGCCTTAGCCTAGGGGAGCCCGAGCCTAAAGCCTAGGGGTGCCCCAGCCTGAAGGCTAGGGGAGCCCTAGCCTTAGCCTAGGGGAGCCCGAGCCTAAAGCCTAGGGGTGCCCCAGCCTGAAGGCTAGGGGAGCCCTAGCCTTAGCCTAGGGGAGCCCGAGCCTAAAGCCTAGGGGTGCCCCAGCCTGAAGGCTAGGGGAGCCCTAGCCTTAGCCTAGGGGAGCCCGAGCCTAAAGCCTAGGGGTGCCCCAGCCTGAAGGCTAGGGGAGCCCTAGCCTTAGCCTAGGGGAGCCCGAGCCTAAAGCCTAGGGGTGCCCCAGCCTGAAGGCTAGGGGAGCCCTAGCCTTAGCCTAGGGGAGCCCGAGCCTAAAGCCTAGGGGTGCCCCAGCCTGAAGGCTAGGGGAGCCCTAGCCTTAGCCTAGGGGAGCCCGAGCCTAAAGCCTAGGGGTGCCCCAGCCTGAAGGCTAGGGGAGCCCTAGCCTTAGCCTAGGGGAGCCCGAGCCTAAAGCCTAGGGGTGCCCCAGCCTGAAGGCTAGGGGAGCCCTAGCCTTAGCCTAGGGGAGCCCGAGCCTAAAGCCTAGGGGTGCCCCAGCCTGAAGGCTAGGGGAGCCCTAGCCTTAGCCTAGGGGAGCCCGAGCCTAAAGCCTAGGGGTGCCCCAGCCTGAAGGCTAGGGGAGCCCTAGCCTTAGCCTAGGGGAGCCCGAGCCTAAAGCCTAGGGGTGCCCCAGCCTGAAGGCTAGGGGAGCCCTAGCCTTAGCCTAGGGGAGCCCGAGCCTAAAGCCTAGGGGTGCCCCAGCCTGAAGGCTAGGGGAGCCCTAGCCTTAGCCTAGGGGAGCCCGAGCCTAAAGCCTAGGGGTGCCCCAGCCTGAAGGCTAGGGGAGCCCTAGCCTTAGCCTAGGGGAGCCCGAGCCTAAAGCCTAGGGGTGCCCCAGCCTGAAGGCTAGGGGAGCCCTAGCCTTAGCCTAGGGGAGCCCGAGCCTAAAGCCTAGGGGTGCCCCAGCCTGAAGGCTAGGGGAGCCCTAGCCTTAGCCTAGGGGAGCCCGAGCCTAAAGCCTAGGGGTGCCCCAGCCTGAAGGCTAGGGGAGCCCTAGCCTTAGCCTAGGGGAGCCCGAGCCTAAAGCCTAGGGGTGCCCCAGCCTGAAGGCTAGGGGAGCCCTAGCCTTAGCCTAGGGGAGCCCGAGCCTAAAGCCTAGGGGTGCCCCAGCCTGAAGGCTAGGGGAGCCCTAGCCTTAGCCTAGGGGAGCCCGAGCCTAAAGCCTAGGGGTGCCCCAGCCTGAAGGCTAGGGGAGCCCTAGCCTTAGCCTAGGGGAGCCCGAGCCTAAAGCCTAGGGGTGCCCCAGCCTGAAGGCTAGGGGAGCCCTAGCCTTAGCCTAGGGGAGCCCGAGCCTAAAGCCTAGGGGTGCCCCAGCCTGAAGGCTAGGGGAGCCCTAGCCTTAGCCTAGGGGAGCCCGAGCCTAAAGCCTAGGGGTGCCCCAGCCTGAAGGCTAGGGGAGCCCTAGCCTTAGCCTAGGGGAGCCCGAGCCTAAAGCCTAGGGGTGCCCCAGCCTGAAGGCTAGGGGAGCCCTAGCCTTAGCCTAGGGGAGCCCGAGCCTAAAGCCTAGGGGTGCCCCAGCCTGAAGGCTAGGGGAGCCCTAGCCTTAGCCTAGGGGAGCCCGAGCCTAAAGCCTAGGGGTGCCCCAGCCTGAAGGCTAGGGGAGCCCTAGCCTTAGCCTAGGGGAGCCCGAGCCTAAAGCCTAGGGGTGCCCCAGCCTGAAGGCTAGGGGAGCCCTAGCCTTAGCCTAGGGGAGCCCGAGCCTAAAGCCTAGGGGTGCCCCAGCCTGAAGGCTAGGGGAGCCCTAGCCTTAGCCTAGGGGAGCCCGAGCCTAAAGCCTAGGGGTGCCCCAGCCTGAAGGCTAGGGGAGCCCTAGCCTTAGCCTAGGGGAGCCCGAGCCTAAAGCCTAGGGGTGCCCCAGCCTGAAGGCTAGGGGAGCCCTAGCCTTAGCCTAGGGGAGCCCGAGCCTAAAGCCTAGGGGTGCCCCAGCCTGAAGGCTAGGGGAGCCCTAGCCTTAGCCTAGGGGAGCCCGAGCCTAAAGCCTAGGGGTGCCCCAGCCTGAAGGCTAGGGGAGCCCTAGCCTTAGCCTAGGGGAGCCCGAGCCTAAAGCCTAGGGGTGCCCCAGCCTGAAGGCTAGGGGAGCCCTAGCCTTAGCCTAGGGGAGCCCGAGCCTAAAGCCTAGGGGTGCCCCAGCCTGAAGGCTAGGGGAGCCCTAGCCTTAGCCTAGGGGAGCCCGAGCCTAAAGCCTAGGGGTGCCCCAGCCTGAAGGCTAGGGGAGCCCTAGCCTTAGCCTAGGGGAGCCCGAGCCTAAAGCCTAGGGGTGCCCCAGCCTGAAGGCTAGGGGAGCCCTAGCCTTAGCCTAGGGGAGCCCGAGCCTAAAGCCTAGGGGTGCCCCAGCCTGAAGGCTAGGGGAGCCCTAGCCTTAGCCTAGGGGAGCCCGAGCCTAAAGCCTAGGGGTGCCCCAGCCTGAAGGCTAGGGGAGCCCTAGCCTTAGCCTAGGGGAGCCCGAGCCTAAAGCCTAGGGGTGCCCCAGCCTGAAGGCTAGGGGAGCCCTAGCCTTAGCCTAGGGGAGCCCGAGCCTAAAGCCTAGGGGTGCCCCAGCCTGAAGGCTAGGGGAGCCCTAGCCTTAGCCTAGGGGAGCCCGAGCCTAAAGCCTAGGGGTGCCCCAGCCTGAAGGCTAGGGGAGCCCTAGCCTTAGCCTAGGGGAGCCCGAGCCTAAAGCCTAGGGGTGCCCCAGCCTGAAGGCTAGGGGAGCCCTAGCCTTAGCCTAGGGGAGCCCGAGCCTAAAGCCTAGGGGTGCCCCAGCCTGAAGGCTAGGGGAGCCCTAGCCTTAGCCTAGGGGAGCCCGAGCCTAAAGCCTAGGGGTGCCCCAGCCTGAAGGCTAGGGGAGCCCTAGCCTTAGCCTAGGGGAGCCCAGCCTAAAGCCTAGGGGTGCCCTAGCCTGAAGGCTAGGGGAGCCCTAGCCTTAGCCTAGGGGAGCCCTGCTAAAGCCTAGGGGTGCCCCAGCCTGAAGGCTAGGGGAGCCCTAGCCTTAGCCTAGGGGAGCCCAAAGCCTAGGGGTGCCCCAGCCTGAAGGCTAGGGGAGCCCTAGCCTTAGCCTAGGGGAGCCCTAGCCTAAAGCCTAGGGGTGCCCTAGCCTGAAGGCTAGGGGAGCCCTAGCCTTAGCCTAGGGGAGCCCAAAGCCTAGGGGTGCCCTAGCCTGAAGGCTAGGGGAGCCCTAGCCTTAGCCTAGGGGAGCCCTAGCCTAAAGCCTAGGGGTGCCCTAGCCTGAAGGCTAGGGGAGCCCTAGCCTTAGCCTAGGGGAGCCCAAAGCCTAGGGGTGCCCTAGCCTGAAGGCTAGGGGAGCCCTAGCCTTAGCCTAGGGGAGCCCTAGCCTAAAGCCTAGGGGTGCCCTAGCCTGAAGGCTAGGGGAGCCCTAGCCTTAGCCTAGGGGAGCCCAAAGCCTAGGGGTGCCCTAGCCTGAAGGCTAGGGGAGCCCTAGCCTTAGCCTAGGGGAGCCCTAGCCTAAAGCCTAGGGGTGCCCTAGCCTGAAGGCTAGGGGAGCCCTAGCCTTAGCCTAGGGGAGCCCAAAGCCTAGGGGTGCCCTAGCCTGAAGGCTAGGGGAGCCCTAGCCTTAGCCTAGGGGAGCCCTAGCCTAAAGCCTAGGGGTGCCCTAGCCTGAAGGCTAGGGGAGCCCTAGCCTTAGCCTAGGGGAGCCCAAAGCCTAGGGGTGCCCTAGCCTGAAGGCTAGGGGAGCCCTAGCCTTAGCCTAGGGGAGCCCTAGCCTAAAGCCTAGGGGTGCCCTAGCCTGAAGGCTAGGGGAGCCCTAGCCTTAGCCTAGGGGAGCCCAAAGCCTAGGGGTGCCCTAGCCTGAAGGCTAGGGGAGCCCTAGCCTTAGCCTAGGGGAGCCCTAGCCTAAAGCCTAGGGGTGCCCTAGCCTGAAGGCTAGGGGAGCCCTAGCCTTAGCCTAGGGGAGCCCAAAGCCTAGGGGTGCCCTAGCCTGAAGGCTAGGGGAGCCCTAGCCTTAGCCTAGGGGAGCCCTAGCCTAAAGCCTAGGGGTGCCCTAGCCTGAAGGCTAGGGGAGCCCTAGCCTTAGCCTAGGGGAGCCCAAAGCCTAGGGGTGCCCTAGCCTGAAGGCTAGGGGAGCCCTAGCCTTAGCCTAGGGGAGCCCTAGCCTAAAGCCTAGGGGTGCCCTAGCCTGAAGGCTAGGGGAGCCCTAGCCTTAGCCTAGGGGAGCCCAAAGCCTAGGGGTGCCCTAGCCTGAAGGCTAGGGGAGCCCTAGCCTTAGCCTAGGGGAGCCCTAGCCTAAAGCCTAGGGGTGCCCTAGCCTGAAGGCTAGGGGAGCCCTAGCCTTAGCCTAGGGGAGCCCAAAGCCTAGGGGTGCCCTAGCCTGAAGGCTAGGGGAGCCCTAGCCTTAGCCTAGGGGAGCCCAAAGCCTAGGGGTGCCCTAGCCTGAAGGCTAGGGGAGCCCTAGCCTTAGCCTAGGGGAGCCCAAAGCCTAGGGGTGCCCTAGCCTGAAGGCTAGGGGAGCCCTAGCCTTAGCCTAGGGGAGCCCAAAGCCTAGGGGTGCCCTAGCCTGAAGGCTAGGGGAGCCCTAGCCTTAGCCTAGGGGAGCCCCTAAAGCCTAGGGGTGCCCTAGCCTGAAGGCTAGGGGAGCCCTAGCCTTAGCCTAGGGGAGCCCAAAGCCTAGGGGTGCCCTAGCCTGAAGGCTAGGGGAGCCCTAGCCTTAGCCTAGGGGAGCCCAAAGCCTAGGGGTGCCCTAGCCTGAAGGCTAGGGGAGCCCTAGCCTTAGCCTAGGGGAGCCCAAAGCCTAGGGGTGCCCTAGCCTGAAGGCTAGGGGAGCCCTAGCCTTAGCCTAGGGGAGCCCAAAGCCTAGGGGTGCCCTAGCCTGAAGGCTAGGGGAGCCCTAGCCTTAGCCTAGGGGAGCCCAAAGCCTAGGGGTGCCCTAGCCTGAAGGCTAGGGGAGCCCTAGCCTTAGCCTAGGGGAGCCCAAAGCCTAGGGGTGCCCTAGCCTGAAGGCTAGGGGAGCCCTAGCCTTAGCCTAGGGGAGCCCAAAGCCTAGGGGTGCCCTAGCCTGAAGGCTAGGGGAGCCCTAGCCTTAGCCTAGGGGAGCCCAAAGCCTAGGGGTGCCCTAGCCTGAAGGCTAGGGGAGCCCTAGCCTTAGCCTAGGGGAGCCCAAAGCCTAGGGGTGCCCTAGCCTGAAGGCTAGGGGAGCCCTAGCCTTAGCCTAGGGGAGCCCAAAGCCTAGGGGTGCCCTAGCCTGAAGGCTAGGGGAGCCCTAGCCTTAGCCTAGGGGAGCCCAAAGCCTAGGGGTGCCCTAGCCTGAAGGCTAGGGGAGCCCTAGCCTTAGCCTAGGGGAGCCCAAAAGCCTAGGGGTGCCCTAGCCTGAAGGCTAGGGGAGCCCTAGCCTTAGCCTAGGGGAGCCCAAAGCCTAGGGGTGCCCTAGCCTGAAGGCTAGGGGAGCCCTAGCCTTAGCCTAGGGGAGCCCAAAGCCTAGGGGTGCCCTAGCCTGAAGGCTAGGGGAGCCCTAGCCTTAGCCTAGGGGAGCCCAAAGCCTAGGGGTGCCCTAGCCTGAAGGCTAGGGGAGCCCTAGCCTTAGCCTAGGGGAGCCCTAGCCTAAAGCCTAGGGGTGCCCTAGCCTGAAGGCTAGGGGAGCCCTAGCCTTAGCCTAGGGGAGCCCAAAGCCTAGGGGTGCCCTAGCCTGAAGGCTAGGGGAGCCCTAGCCTTAGCCTAGGGGAGCCCTAGCCTAAAGCCTAGGGGTGCCCTAGCCTGAAGGCTAGGGGAGCCCTAGCCTTAGCCTAGGGGAGCCCAAAGCCTAGGGGTGCCCTAGCCTGAAGGCTAGGGGAGCCCTAGCCTTAGCCTAGGGGAGCCCTAGCCTAAAGCCTAGGGGTGCCCTAGCCTGAAGGCTAGGGGAGCCCTAGCCTTAGCCTAGGGGAGCCCAAAGCCTAGGGGTGCCCTAGCCTGAAGGCTAGGGGAGCCCTAGCCTTAGCCTAGGGGAGCCCTAGCCTAAAGCCTAGGGGTGCCCTAGCCTGAAGGCTAGGGGAGCCCTAGCCTTAGCCTAGGGGAGCCCAAAGCCTAGGGGTGCCCTAGCCTGAAGGCTAGGGGAGCCCTAGCCTTAGCCTAGGGGAGCCCTAGCCTAAAGCCTAGGGGTGCCCTAGCCTGAAGGCTAGGGGAGCCCTAGCCTTAGCCTAGGGGAGCCCAAAGCCTAGGGGTGCCCTAGCCTGAAGGCTAGGGGAGCCCTAGCCTTAGCCTAGGGGAGCCCTAGCCTAAAGCCTAGGGGTGCCCTAGCCTGAAGGCTAGGGGAGCCCTAGCCTTAGCCTAGGGGAGCCCAAAGCCTAGGGGTGCCCTAGCCTGAAGGCTAGGGGAGCCCTAGCCTTAGCCTAGGGGAGCCCTAGCCTAAAGCCTAGGGGTGCCCTAGCCTGAAGGCTAGGGGAGCCCTAGCCTTAGCCTAGGGGAGCCCAAAGCCTAGGGGTGCCCTAGCCTGAAGGCTAGGGGAGCCCTAGCCTTAGCCTAGGGGAGCCCTAGCCTAAAGCCTAGGGGTGCCCTAGCCTGAAGGCTAGGGGAGCCCTAGCCTTAGCCTAGGGGAGCCCAAAGCCTAGGGGTGCCCTAGCCTGAAGGCTAGGGGAGCCCTAGCCTTAGCCTAGGGGAGCCCTAGCCTAAAGCCTAGGGGTGCCCTAGCCTGAAGGCTAGGGGAGCCCTAGCCTTAGCCTAGGGGAGCCCAAAGCCTAGGGGTGCCCTAGCCTGAAGGCTAGGGGAGCCCTAGCCTTAGCCTAGGGGAGCCCTAGCCTAAAGCCTAGGGGTGCCCTAGCCTGAAGGCTAGGGGAGCCCTAGCCTTAGCCTAGGGGAGCCCAAAGCCTAGGGGTGCCCTAGCCTGAAGGCTAGGGGAGCCCTAGCCTTAGCCTAGGGAGCCCTAGCCTAAAGCCTAGGGGTGCCCTAGCCTGAAGGCTAGGGGAGCCCTAGCCTTAGCCTAGGGGAGCCCAAAGCCTAGGGGTGCCCTAGCCTGAAGGCTAGGGGAGCCCTAGCCTTAGCCTAGGGGAGCCCTAGCCTAAAGCCTAGGGGTGCCCTAGCCTGAAGGCTAGGGGAGCCCTAGCCTTAGCCTAGGGGAGCCCAAAGCCTAGGGGTGCCCTAGCCTGAAGGCTAGGGGAGCCCTAGCCTTAGCCTAGGGGAGCCCTAGCCTAAAGCCTAGGGGTGCCCTAGCCTGAAGGCTAGGGGAGCCCTAGCCTTAGCCTAGGGGAGCCCAAAGCCTAGGGGTGCCCTAGCCTGAAGGCTAGGGGAGCCCTAGCCTTAGCCTAGGGGAGCCCTAGCCTAAAGCCTAGGGGTGCCCTAGCCTGAAGGCTAGGGGAGCCCTAGCCTTAGCCTAGGGGAGCCCAAAGCCTAGGGGTGCCCTAGCCTGAAGGCTAGGGGAGCCCTAGCCTTAGCCTAGGGGAGCCCTAGCCTAAAGCCTAGGGGTGCCCTAGCCTGAAGGCTAGGGGAGCCCTAGCCTTAGCCTAGGGGAGCCCAAAGCCTAGGGGTGCCCTAGCCTGAAGGCTAGGGGAGCCCTAGCCTTAGCCTAGGGGAGCCCTAGCCTAAAGCCTAGGGGTGCCCTAGCCTGAAGGCTAGGGGAGCCCTAGCCTTAGCCTAGGGGAGCCCAAAGCCTAGGGGTGCCCTAGCCTGAAGGCTAGGGGAGCCCTAGCCTTAGCCTAGGGGAGCCCTAGCCTAAAGCCTAGGGGTGCCCTAGCCTGAAGGCTAGGGGAGCCCTAGCCTTAGCCTAGGGGAGCCCAAAGCCTAGGGGTGCCCTAGCCTGAAGGCTAGGGGAGCCCTAGCCTTAGCCTAGGGGAGCCCTAGCCTAAAGCCTAGGGGTGCCCTAGCCTGAAGGCTAGGGGAGCCCTAGCCTTAGCCTAGGGGAGCCCAAAGCCTAGGGGTGCCCTAGCCTGAAGGCTAGGGGAGCCCTAGCCTTAGCCTAGGGAGCCCTAGCCTAAAGCCTAGGGGTGCCCTAGCCTGAAGGCTAGGGGAGCCCTAGCCTTAGCCTAGGGGAGCCCAAAGCCTAGGGGTGCCCTAGCCTGAAGGCTAGGGGAGCCCTAGCCTTAGCCTAGGGGAGCCCTAGCCTAAAGCCTAGGGGTGCCCTAGCCTGAAGGCTAGGGAGCCCTAGCCTTAGCCTAGGGGAGCCCAAAGCCTAGGGGTGCCCTAGCCTGAAGGCTAGGGGAGCCCTAGCCTTAGCCTAGGGGAGCCCTAGCCTAAAGCCTAGGGGTGCCCTAGCCTGAAGGCTAGGGGAGCCCTAGCCTTAGCCTAGGGGAGCCTAAAGCCTAGGGGTGCCCTAGCCTGAAGGCTAGGGGAGCCCTAGCCTTAGCCTAGGGGAGCCCAAAGCCTAGGGGTGCCCTAGCCTGAAGGCTAGGGGAGCCCTAGCCTTAGCCTAGGGGAGCCCTAGCCTAAAGCCTAGGGGTGCCCTAGCCTGAAGGCTAGGGGAGCCCTAGCCTTAGCCTAGGGGAGCCCAAAGCCTAGGGGTGCCCTAGCCTGAAGGCTAGGGGAGCCCTAGCCTTAGCCTAGGGGAGCCCTAGCCTAAAGCCTAGGGGTGCCCTAGCCTGAAGGCTAGGGGAGGCCTAGCCTTAGCCTAGGGGAGCCCAAAGCCTAGGGGTGCCCTAGCCTGAAGGCTAGGGGAGCCCTAGCCTTAGCCTAGGGGAGCCCTAGCCTAAAGCCTAGGGGTGCCCTAGCCTGAAGGCTAGGGGAGGCCTAGCCTTAGCCTAGGGGAGCCCAAAGCCTAGGGGTGCCCTAGCCTGAAGGCTAGGGGAGCCCTAGCCTTAGCCTAGGGGAGCCCTAGCCTAAAGCCTAGGGGTGCCCTAGCCTGAAGGCTAGGGGAGGCCCTAGCCTTAGCCTAGGGGAGCCCAAAGCCTAGGGGTGCCCTAGCCTGAAGGCTAGGGGAGCCCTAGCCTTAGCCTAGGGGAGCCCTAGCCTAAAGCCTAGGGGTGCCCTAGCCTGAAGGCTAGGGGAGGCCTAGCCTTAGCCTAGGGGAGCCCAAAGCCTAGGGGTGCCCTAGCCTGAAGGCTAGGGGAGCCCTAGCCTTAGCCTAGGGGAGCCCTAGCCTAAAGCCTAGGGGTGCCCTAGCCTGAAGGCTAGGGGAGGCCCTAGCCTTAGCCTAGGGGAGCCCAAAGCCTAGGGGTGCCCTAGCCTGAAGGCTAGGGGAGCCCTAGCCTTAGCCTAGGGGAGCCCTAGCCTAAAGCCTAGGGGTGCCCTAGCCTGAAGGCTAGGGGAGGCCCTAGCCTTAGCCTAGGGGAGCCCAAAGCCTAGGGGTGCCCTAGCCTGAAGGCTAGGGGAGCCCTAGCCTTAGCCTAGGGGAGCCCTAGCCTAAAGCCTAGGGGTGCCCTAGCCTGAAGGCTAGGGGAGCCCTAGCCTTAGCCTAGGGGAGCCCAAAGCCTAGGGGTGCCCTAGCCTGAAGGCTAGGGGAGCCCTAGCCTTAGCCTAGGGGAGCCCTAGCCTAAAGCCTAGGGGTGCCCTAGCCTGAAGGCTAGGGGAGCCCTAGCCTTAGCCTAGGGGAGCCCAAAGCCTAGGGGTGCCCTAGCCTGAAGGCTAGGGGAGCCCTAGCCTTAGCCTAGGGGAGCCCTAGCCTAAAGCCTAGGGGTGCCCTAGCCTGAAGGCTAGGGGAGCCCTAGCCTTAGCCTAGGGGAGCCCAAAGCCTAGGGGTGCCCTAGCCTGAAGGCTAGGGGAGCCCTAGCCTTAGCCTAGGGGAGCCCTAGCCTAAAGCCTAGGGGTGCCCTAGCCTGAAGGCTAGGGGAGCCCTAGCCTTAGCCTAGGGGAGCCCAAAGCCTAGGGGTGCCCTAGCCTGAAGGCTAGGGGAGCCCTAGCCTTAGCCTAGGGGAGCCTAGCCTAAAGCCTAGGGGTGCCCTAGCCTGAAGGCTAGGGGAGCCCTAGCCTTAGCCTAGGGGAGCCCAAAGCCTAGGGGTGCCCTAGCCTGAAGGCTAGGGGAGCCCTAGCCTTAGCCTAGGGGAGCCCTAGCCTAAAGCCTAGGGGTGCCCTAGCCTGAAGGCTAGGGGAGCCCTAGCCTTAGCCTAGGGGAGCCCAAAGCCTAGGGGTGCCCTAGCCTGAAGGCTAGGGGAGCCCTAGCCTTAGCCTAGGGGAGCCCAAAGCCTAGGGGTGCCCTAGCCTGAAGGCTAGGGGAGCCCTAGCCTTAGCCTAGGGGAGCCCAAAGCCTAGGGGTGCCCTAGCCTGAAGGCTAGGGGAGCCCTAGCCTTAGCCTAGGGGAGCCCTAGCCTAAAGCTTAGGGTGCCCTAGCCTGAAGGCTAGGGGAGCCCTAGCCTTAGCCTAGGGGAGCCCAAAGCCTAGGGGTGCCCTAGCCTGAAGGCTAGGGGAGCCCTAGCCTTAGCCTAGGGGAGCCCTAGCCTAAAGCCTAGGGGTGCCCTAGCCTGAAGGCTAGGGGAGCCCTAGCCTTAGCCTAGGGGAGCCCAAAGCCTAGGGGTGCCCTAGCCTGAAGGCTAGGGGAGCCCTAGCCTTAGCCTAGGGGAGCCCTAGCCTAAAGCCTAGGGGTGCCCTAGCCTGAAGGCTGGGGGAGCCCTAGCCTTAGCCTAGGGGAGCCCAAAGCCTAGGGGTGCCCTAGCCTGAAGGCTAGGGGAGCCCTAGCCTTAGCCTAGGGGAGCCCTAGCCTAAAGCCTAGGGGTGCCCTAGCCTGAAGGCTAGGGGAGCCCTAGCCTTAGCCTAGGGGAGCCCAAAGCCTAGGGGTGCCCTAACCTGAAGGCTAGGGGAGCCCTAGCCTTAGCCTAGGGGAGCCCTAGCCTAAAGCCTAGGGGTGCCCTAGCCTGAAGGCTAGGGGAGCCCTAGCCTTAGCCTAGGGGAGCCCAAAGCCTAGGGGTGCCCTAGCCTGAAGGCTAGGGGAGCCCTAGCCTTAGCCTAGGGGAGCCCTAGCCTAAAACCTAGGGGTGCCCTAGCCTGAAGGCTAGGGGAGCCCTAGCCTTAGCCTAGGGGAGCCCAAAGCCTAGGGGTGCCCTAGCCTGAAGGCTAGGGGAGCCCTAGCCTTAGCCTAGGGGAGCCCTAGCCTAAAGCCAAGGGGTGCCCTAGCCTGAAGGCTAGGGGAGCCCTAGCCTTAGCCTAGGGGAGCCCAAAGCCTAGGGGTGCCCTAGCCTGAAGGCTAGGGGAGCCCTAGCCTTAGCCTAGGGGAGCCCAAAGCCTAGGGGTGCCCTAGCCTGAAGGCTAGGGGAGCCCTAGCCTTAGCCTAGGGGAGCCCAAAGCCTAGGGGTGCCCTAGCCTGAAGGCTAGGGGAGCCCTAGCCTTAGCCTAGGGGAGCCCAAAGCCTAGGGGTGCCCTAGCCTGAAGGCTAGGGGAGCCCTAGCCTTAGCCTAGGGGAGCCCAGGCCTAGGGGTGCCCTAGCCTGAAGGCTAGGGGAGCCCTAGCCTTAGCCTAGGGGAGCCCAAAGCCTAGGGGTGCCCTAGCCTGAAGGCTAGGGGAGCCCTAGCCTTAGCCTAGGGGAGCCCAAAGCCTAGGGGTGCCCTAGCCTGAAGGCTAGGGGAGCCCTAGCCTTAGCCTAGGGGAGCCCAAAGCCTAGGGGTGCCCTAGCCTGAAGGCTAGGGGAGCCCTAGCCTTAGCCTAGGGGAGCCCAAAGCCTAGGGGTGCCCTAGCCTGAAGGCTAGGGGAGCCCTAGCCTTAGCCTAGGGGAGCCCAAAGCCTAGGGGTGCCCTAGCCTGAAGGCTAGGGGAGCCCTAGCCTTAGCCTAGGGGAGCCCAAAGCCTAGGGGTGCCCTAGCCTGAAGGCTAGGGGAGCCCTAGCCTTAGCCTAGGGGAGCCCAAAGCCTAGGGGTGCCCTAGCCTGAAGGCTAGGGGAGCCCTAGCCTTAGCCTAGGGGAGCCCAAAGCCTAGGGGTGCCCTAGCCTGAAGGCTAGGGGAGCCCTAGCCTTAGCCTAGGGGAGCCCAAAGCCTAGGGGTGCCCTAGCCTGAAGGCTAGGGGAGCCCTAGCCTTAGCCTAGGGGAGCCCAAAGCCTAGGGGTGCCCTAGCCTGAAGGCTAGGGGAGCCCTAGCCTTAGCCTAGGGGAGCCCAAAGCCTAGGGGTGCCCTAGCCTGAAGGCTAGGGGAGCCCTAGCCTTAGCCTAGGGGAGCCCAAAGCCTAGGGGTGCCCTAGCCTGAAGGCTAGGGGAGCCCTAGCCTTAGCCTAGGGGAGCCCAAAGCCTAGGGGTGCCCTAGCCTGAAGGCTAGGGGAGCCCTAGCCTTAGCCTAGGGGAGCCCAAAGCCTAGGGGTGCCCTAGCCTGAAGGCTAGGGGAGCCCTAGCCTTAGCCTTGGGGAGCCCAAAGCCTAGGGGTGCCCTAGCCTGAAGGCTAGGGGAGCCCTAGCCTTAGCCTAGGGGAGCCCAAAGCCTAGGGGTGCCCTAGCCTGAAGGCTAGGGGAGCCCTAGCCTTAGCCTAGGGGAGCCCAAAGCCTAGGGGTGCCCTAGCCTGAAGGCTAGGGGAGCCCTAGCCTTAGCCTAGGGGAGCCCAAAGCCTAGGGGTGCCCTAGCCTGAAGGCTAGGGGAGCCCTAGCCTTAGCCTAGGGGAGCCCAAAGCCTAGGGGTGCCCTAGCCTGAAGGCTAGGGGAGCCCTAGCCTTAGCCTAGGGGAGCCCTAGCCTAAAGCCTAGGGGTGCCCTAGCCTGAAGGCTAGGGGAGCCCTAGCCTTAGCCTAGGGGAGCCCAAAGCCTAGGGGTGCCCTAGCCTGAAGGCTAGGGGAGCCCTAGCCTTAGCCTAGGGGAGCCCAAAGCCTAGGGGTGCCCTAGCCTGAAGGCTAGGGGAGCCCTAGCCTTAGCCTAGGGGAGCCCAAAGCCTAGGGGTGCCCTAGCCTGAAGGCTAGGGGAGCCCTAGCCTTAGCCTAGGGGAGCCCAAAGCCTAGGGGTGCCCTAGCCTGAAGGCTAGGGGAGCCCTAGCCTTAGCCTAGGGGAGCCCAAAGCCTAGGGGTGCCCTAGCCTGAAGGCTAGGGGAGCCCTAGCCTTAGCCTAGGGGAGCCCAAAGCCTAGGGGTGCCCTAGCCTGAAGGCTAGGGGAGCCCTAGCCTTAGCCTAGGGGAGCCCAAAGCCTAGGGGTGCCCTAGCCTGAAGGCTAGGGGAGCCCTAGCCTTAGCCTAGGGGAGCCCAAAGCCTAGGGGTGCCCTAGCCTGAAGGCTAGGGGAGCCCTAGCCTTAGCCTAGGGGAGCCCAAAGCCTAGGGGTGCCCTAGCCTGAAGGCTAGGGGAGCCCTAGCCTTAGCCTAGGGGAGCCCAAAGCCTAGGGGTGCCCTAGCCTGAAGGCTAGGGGAGCCCTAGCCTTAGCCTAGGGGAGCCCAAAGCCTAGGGGTGCCCTAGCCTGAAGGCTAGGGGAGCCCTAGCCTTAGCCTAGGGGAGCCCAAAGCCTAGGGGTGCCCTAGCCTGAAGGCTAGGGGAGCCCTAGCCTTAGCCTAGGGGAGCCCAAAGCCTAGGGGTGCCCTAGCCTGAAGGCTAGGGGAGCCCTAGCCTTAGCCTAGGGGAGCCCAAAGCCTAGGGGTGCCCTAGCCTGAAGGCTAGGGGAGCCCTAGCCTTAGCCTAGGGGAGCCCAAAGCCTAGGGGTGCCCTAGCCTGAAGGCTAGGGGAGCCCTAGCCTTAGCCTAGGGGAGCCCAAAGCCTAGGGGTGCCCTAGCCTGAAGGCTAGGGGAGCCCTAGCCTTAGCCTAGGGGAGCCCAAAGCCTAGGGGTGCCCTAGCCTGAAGGCTAGGGGAGCCCTAGCCTTAGCCTAGGGGAGCCCAAAGCCTAGGGGTGCCCTAGCCTGAAGGCTAGGGGAGCCCTAGCCTTAGCCTAGGGGAGCCCAAAGCCTAGGGGTGCCCTAGCCTGAAGGCTAGGGGAGCCCTAGCCTTAGCCTAGGGGAGCCCAAAGCCTAGGGGTGCCCTAGCCTGAAGGCTAGGGGAGCCCTAGCCTTAGCCTAGGGGAGCCCAAAGCCTAGGGGTGCCCTAGCCTGAAGGCTAGGGGAGCCCTAGCCTTAGCCTAGGGGAGCCCAAAGCCTAGGGGTGCCCTAGCCTGAAGGCTAGGGGAGCCCTAGCCTTAGCCTAGGGGAGCCCAAAGCCTAGGGGTGCCCTAGCCTGAAGGCTAGGGGAGCCCTAGCCTTAGCCTAGGGGAGCCCAAAGCCTAGGGGTGCCCTAGCCTGAAGGCTAGGGGAGCGCTAGCCTTAGCCTAGGGGAGCCCAAAGCCTAGGGGTGCCCTAGCCTGAAGGCTAGGGGAGCGCTAGCCTTAGCCTAGGGGAGCCCAAAGCCTAGGGGTGCCCTAGCCTGAAGGCTAGGGGAGCCCTAGCCTTAGCCTAGGGGAGCCCAAAGCCTAGGGGTGCCCTAGCCTGAAGGCTAGGGGAGCCCTAGCCTTAGCCTAGGGGAGCCCAAAGCCTAGGGGTGCCCTAGCCTGAAGGCTAGGGGAGCCCTAGCCTTAGCCTAGGGGAGCCCAAAGCCTAGGGGTGCCCTAGCCTGAAGGCTAGGGGAGCCCTAGCCTTAGCCTAGGGGAGCCCAAAGCCTAGGGGTGCCCTAGCCTGAAGGCTAGGGGAGCCCTAGCCTTAGCCTAGGGGAGCCCAAAGCCTAGGGGTGCCCTAGCCTGAAGGCTAGGGGAGCCCTAGCCTTAGCCTAGGGGAGCCCAAAGCCTAAAGCCTAGGGGTGCCCTAGCCTGAAGGCTAGGGGAGCCCTAGCCTTAGCCTAGGGGAGCCCTAGCCTAAAGCCTAGGGGTGCCCTAGCCTGAAGGCTAGGGGAGCCCTAGCCTTAGCCTAGGGGAGCCCTAGCCTAAAGCCTAGGGGTGCCCTAGCCTGAAGGCTAGGGGAGCCCTAGCCTTAGCCTAGGGGAGCCCTAGCCTAAAGCCTAGGGGTGCCCTAGCCTGAAGGCTAGGGGAGCCCTAGCCTTAGCCTAGGGGAGCCCTAGCCTAAAGCCTAGGGGTGCCCTAGCCTGAAGGCTAGGGGAGCCCTAGCCTTAGCCTAGGGGAGCCCTAGCCTAAAGCCTAGGGGTGCCCTAGCCTGAAGGCTAGGGGAGCCCTAGCCTTAGCCTAGGGGAGCCCTAGCCTAAAGCCTAGGGGTGCCCTAGCCTGAAGGCTAGGGGAGCCCTAGCCTTAGCCTAGGGGAGCCCTAGCCTAAAGCCTAGGGGTGCCCTAGCCTGAAGGCTAGGGGAGCCCTAGCCTTAGCCTAGGGGAGCCCTAGCCTAAAGCCTAGGGGTGCCCTAGCCTGAAGGCTAGGGGAGCCCTAGCCTTAGCCTAGGGGAGCCCTAGCCTAAAGCCTAGGGGTGCCCTAGCCTGAAGGCTAGGGGAGCCCTAGCCTTAGCCTAGGGGAGCCCTAGCCTAAAGCCTAGGGGTGCCCTAGCCTGAAGGCTAGGGGAGCCCTAGCCTTAGCCTAGGGGAGCCCTAGCCTAAAGCCTAGGGGTGCCCTAGCCTGAAGGCTAGGGGAGCCCTAGCCTTAGCCTAGGGGAGCCCTAGCCTAAAGCCTAGGGGTGCCCTAGCCTGAAGGCTAGGGGAGCCCTAGCCTTAGCCTAGGGGAGCCCTAGCCTAAAGCCTAGGGGTGCCCTAGCCTGAAGGCTAGGGGAGCCCTAGCCTTAGCCTAGGGGAGCCCTAGCCTAAAGCCTAGGGGTGCCCTAGCCTGAAGGCTAGGGGAGCCCTAGCCTTAGCCTAGGGGAGCCCTAGCCTAAAGCCTAGGGGTGCCCTAGCCTGAAGGCTAGGGGAGCCCTAGCCTTAGCCTAGGGGAGCCCAAAGCCTAGGGGTGCCCTAGCCTGAAGGCTAGGGGAGCCCTAGCCTTAGCCTAGGGGAGCCCTAGCCTAAAGCCTAGGGGTGCCCTAGCCTGAAGGCTAGGGGAGCCCTAGCCTTAGCCTAGGGGAGCCCTAGCCTAAAGCCTAGGGGTGCCCTAGCCTGAAGGCTAGGGGAGCCCTAGCCTTAGCCTAGGGGAGCCCTAGCCTAAAGCCTAGGGGTGCCCTAGCCTGAAGGCTAGGGGAGCCCTAGCCTTAGCCTAGGGGAGCCCTAGCCTAAAGCCTAGGGGTGCCCTAGCCTGAAGGCTAGGGGAGCCCTAGCCTTAGCCTAGGGGAGCCCTAGCCTAAAGCCTAGGGGTGCCCTAGCCTGAAGGCTAGGGGAGCCCTAGCCTTAGCCTAGGGGAGCCCTAGCCTAAAGCCTAGGGGTGCCCTAGCCTGAAGGCTAGGGGAGCCCTAGCCTTAGCCTAGGGGAGCCCTAGCCTAAAGCCTAGGGGTGCCCTAGCCTGAAGGCTAGGGGAGCCCTAGCCTTAGCCTAGGGGAGCCCTAGCCTAAAGCCGAGGGGTGCCCTAGCCTGAAGGCTAGGGGAGCCCTAGCCTTAGCCTAGGGGAGCCCTAGCCTAAAGCCGAGGGGTGCCCTAGCCTGAAGGCTAGGGGAGCCCTAGCCTTAGCCTAGGGGAGCCCTAGCCTAAAGCCGAGGGGTGCCCTAGCCTGAAGGCTAGGGGAGCCCTAGCCTTAGCCTAGGGGAGCCCTAGCCTAAAGCCGAGGGGTGCCCTAGCCTGAAGGCTAGGGGGAGCCCTAGCCTTAGCCTAGGGGAGCCCTAGCCTAAAGCCGAGGGGTGCCCTAGCCTGAAGGCTAGGGGAGCCCTAGCCTTAGCCTAGGGGAGCCCTAGCCTAAAGCCGAGGGGTGCCCTAGCCTGAAGGCTAGGGGAGCCCTAGCCTTAGCCTAGGGGAGCCCTAGCCTAAAGCCGAGGGGTGCCCTAGCCTGAAGGCTAGGGGAGCCCTAGCCTTAGCCTAGGGGAGCCCTAGCCTAAAGCCGAGGGGTGCCCTAGCCTGAAGGCTAGGGGAGCCCTAGCCTTAGCCTAGGGGAGCCCTAGCCTAAAGCCGAGGGGTGCCCTAGCCTGAAGGCTAGGGGAGCCCTAGCCTTAGCCTAGGGGAGCCCTAGCCTAAAGCCGAGGGGGGCCCTAGCCTGAAGGCTAGGGGAGCCCTAGCCTTAGCCTAGGGGAGCCCTAGCCTAAAGCCGAGGGGGGGCCCTAGCCTGAAGGCTAGGGGAGCCCTAGCCTTAGCCTAGGGGAGCCCTAGCCTAAAGCCGAGGGGGGCCCTAGCCTGAAGGCTAGGGGAGCCCTAGCCTTAGCCTAGGGGAGCCCTAGCCTAAAGCCGAGGGGGGCCCTAGCCTGAAGGCTAGGGGAGCCCTAGCCTTAGCCTAGGGGAGCCCTAGCCTAAAGCCGAGGGGGGCCCTAGCCTGAAGGCTAGGGGAGCCCTAGCCTTAGCCTAGGGGAGCCCTAGCCTAAAGCCGAGGGGGGCCCTAGCCTGAAGGCTAGGGGAGCCCTAGCCTTAGCCTAGGGGAGCCCTAGCCTAAAGCCGAGGGGGGCCCTAGCCTGAAGGCTAGGGGAGCCCTAGCCTTAGCCTAGGGGAGCCGTAGCCTAAAGCCGAGGGGGGCCCTAGCCTGAAGGCTAGGGGAGCCCTAGCCTTAGCCTAGGGGAGCCCTAGCCTAAAGCCGAGGGGGGCCCTAGCCTGAAGGCTAGGGGAGCCCTAGCCTTAGCCTAGGGGAGCCCTAGCCTAAAGCCGAGGGGGGCCCTAGCCTGAAGGCTAGGGGAGCCCTAGCCTTAGCCTAGGGGAGCCCTAGCCTAAAGCCGAGGGGGGCCCTAGCCTGAAGGCTAGGGGAGCCCTAGCCTTAGCCTAGGGGAGCCCTAGCCTAAAGCCGAGGGGGGCCCTAGCCTGAAGGCTAGGGGAGCCCTAGCCTTAGCCTAGGGGAGCCCTAGCCTAAAGCCGAGGGGGGCCCTAGCCTGAAGGCTAGGGGAGCCCTAGCCTTAGCCTAGGGGAGCCCTAGCCTAAAGCCGAGGGGGGCCCTAGCCTGAAGGCTAGGGGAGCCCTAGCCTTAGCCTAGGGGAGCCCAAAGCCGAGGGGGGCCCTAGCCTGAAGGCTAGGGGAGCCCTAGCCTTAGCCTAGGGGAGCCCAAAGCCGAGGGGGGCCCTAGCCTGAAGGCTAGGGGAGCCCTAGCCTTAGCCTAGGGGAGCCCAAGCCCAAAGCCGAGGGGTGCCCTAGCCTGAAGGCTAGGGGAGCCCTAGCCTTAGCCTAGGGGAGCCCAAGCCCAAAGCCGAGGGGTGCCCTAGCCTGAAGGCTAGGGGAGCCCTAGCCTTAGCCTAGGGGAGCCCAAGCCCAAAGCCGAGGGGTGCCCTAGCCTGAAGGCTAGGGGAGCCCTAGCCTTAGCCTAGGGGAGCCCAAGCCCAAAGCCGAGGGGTGCCCTAGCCTGAAGGCTAGGGGAGCCCTAGCCTTAGCCTAGGGGAGCCCAAGCCCAAAGCCGAGGGGTGCCCTAGCCTGAAGGCTAGGGGAGCCCTAGCCTTAGCCTAGGGGAGCCCAAGCCCAAAGCCGAGGGGTGCCCTAGCCTGAAGGCTAGGGGAGCCCTAGCCTTAGCCTAGGGGAGCCCAAGCCCAAAGCCGAGGGGTGCCCTAGCCTGAAGGCTAGGGGAGCCCTAGCCTTAGCCTAGGGGAGCCCAAGCCCAAAGCCGAGGGGTGCCCTAGCCTGAAGGCTAGGGGAGCCCTAGCCTTAGCCTAGGGGAGCCCAAGCCCAAAGCCGAGGGGTGCCCTAGCCTGAAGGCTAGGGGAGCCCTAGCCTTAGCCTAGGGGAGCCCAAGCCCAAAGCCGAGGGGTGCCCTAGCCTGAAGGCTAGGGGAGCCCTAGCCTTAGCCTAGGGGAGCCCAAGCCCAAAGCCGAGGGGTGCCCTAGCCTGAAGGCTAGGGGAGCCCTAGCCTTAGCCTAGGGGAGCCCAAGCCCAAAGCCGAGGGGTGCCCTAGCCTGAAGGCTAGGGGAGCCCTAGCCTTAGCCTAGGGGAGCCCAAGCCCAAAGCCGAGGGGTGCCCTAGCCTGAAGGCTAGGGGAGCCCTAGCCTTAGCCTAGGGGAGCCCAAGCCCAAAGCCGAGGGGTGCCCTAGCCTGAAGGCTAGGGGAGCCCTAGCCTTAGCCTAGGGGAGCCCAAGCCCAAAGCCGAGGGGTGCCCTAGCCTGAAGGCTAGGGGAGCCCTAGCCTTAGCCTAGGGGAGCCCAAGCCCAAAGCCGAGGGGTGCCCTAGCCTGAAGGCTAGGGGAGCCCTAGCCTTAGCCTAGGGGAGCCCAAGCCCAAAGCCGAGGGTGCCCTAGCCTGAAGGCTAGGGGGAGCCCTAGCCTTAGCCTAGGGGAGCCCAAGCCCAAAGCCGAGGGGTGCCCTAGCCTGAAGGCTAGGGGAGCCCTAGCCTTAGCCTAGGGGTGCCCAAGCCCAAAGCCGAGGGGTGCCCTAGCCTGAAGGCTAGGGGAGCCCTAGCCTTAGCCTAGGGGAGCCCAAGCCCAAAGCCGAGGGGTGCCCTAGCCTGAAGGCTAGGGGAGCCCTAGCCTTAGCCTAGGGGAGCCCAAGCCCAAAGCCGAGGGGTGCCCTAGCCTGAAGGCTAGGGGGAGCCCTAGCCTTAGCCTAGGGGAGCCCAAGCCCAAAGCCGAGGGGTGCCCTAGCCTGAAGGCTAGGGGAGCCCTAGCCTTAGCCTAGGGGAGCCCAAGCCCAAAGCCGAGGGGTGCCCTAGCCTGAAGGCTAGGGGAGCCCTAGCCTTAGCCTAGGGGAGCCCAAGCCCAAAGCCGAGGGGTGCCCTAGGCTGAAGGCTAGGGGAGCCCTAGCCTTAGCCTAGGGGAGCCCAAGCCCAAAGCCGAGGGGTGCCCTAGCCTGAAGGCTAGGGGAGCCCTAGCCTTAGCCTAGGGGAGCCCAAGCCCAAAGCCGAGGGGTGCCCTAGCCTGAAGGCTAGGGGAGCCCTAGCCTTAGCCTAGGGGAGCCCAAGCCCAAAGCCGAGGGGTGCCCTAGCCTGAAGGCTAGGGGAGCCCTAGCCTTAGCCTAGGGGAGCCCAAGCCCAAAGCCGAGGGGTGCCCTAGCCTGAAGGCTAGGGGAGCCCTAGCCTTAGCCTAGGGGAGCCCAAGCCCAAAGCCGAGGGGTGCCCTAGCCTGAAGGCTAGGGGAGCCCTAGCCTTAGCCTAGGGGAGCCCAAGCCCAAAGCCGAGGGGTGCCCTAGCCTGAAGGCTAGGGGAGCCCTAGCCTTAGCCTAGGGGAGCCCAAGCCCAAAGCCGAGGGGTGCCCTAGCCTGAAGGCTAGGGAGCCCTAGCCTTAGCCTAGGGGAGCCCAAGCCCAAAGCCGAGGGGTGCCCTAGCCTGAAGGCTAGGGGAGCCCTAGCCTTAGCCTAGGGGAGCCCAAGCCCAAAGCCGAGGGGTGCCCTAGCCTGAAGGCTAGGGGAGCCCTAGCCTTAGCCTAGGGGAGCCCAAGCCCAAAGCCGAGGGGTGCCCTAGCCTGAAGGCTAGGGGAGCCCTAGCCTTAGCCTAGGGGAGCCCAAGCCCAAAGCCGAGGGGTGCCCTAGCCTGAAGGCTAGGGGAGCCCTAGCCTTAGCCTAGGGGAGCCCAAGCCCAAAGCCGAGGGGTGCCCTAACCTGAAGGCTAGGGGAGCCCTAGCCTTAGCCTAGGGGAGCCCAAGCCCAAAGCCGAGGGGTGCCCTAGCCTGAAGGCTAGGGGAGACCTAGCCTTAGCCTAGGGGAGCCCAAGCCCAAAGCCGAGGGGTGCCCTAGCCTGAAGGCTAGGGGAGCCCTAGCCTTAGCCTAGGGGAGCCCAAGCCCAAAGCCGAGGGGTGCCCTAGCCTGAAGGCTAGGGGAGCCCTAGCCTTAGCCTAGGGGAGCCCAAGCCCAAAGCCGAGGGGTGCCCTAGCCTGAAGGCTAGGGGAGCCCTAGCCTTAGCCTAGGGGAGCCCAAGCCCAAAGCCGAGGGGTGCCCTAGCCTGAAGGCTAGGGGAGCCCTAGCCTTAGCCTAGGGGAGCCCAAGCCCAAAGCCGAGGGGTGCCCTAGCCTGAAGGCTAGGGGAGCCCTAGCCTTAGCCTAGGGGAGCCCAAGCCCAAAGCCGAGGGGTGCCCTAGCCTGAAGGCTAGGGGAGCCCTAGCCTTAGCCTAGGGGAGCCCAAGCCCAAAGCCGAGGGGTGCCCTAGCCTGAAGGCTAGGGGAGCCCTAGCCTTAGCCTAGGGGAGCCCAAGCCCAAAGCCGAGGGGTGCCCTAGCCTGAAGGCTAGGGGAGCCCTAGCCTTAGCCTAGGAGAGCCCAAGCCCAAAGCCGAGGGGTGCCCTAGCCTGAAGGCTAGGGGAGCCCTAGCCTTAGCCTAGGGGAGCCCAAGCCCAAAGCCGAGGGGTGCCCTAGCCTGAAGGCTAGGGGAGCCCTAGCCTTAGCCTAGGGGAGCCCAAGCCCAAAGCCGAGGGGTGCCCTAGCCTGAAGGCTAGGGGAGCCCTAGCCTTAGCCTAGGGAGCCCAAAGCCGAGGGGTGCCCTAGCCTGAAGGCTAGGGGAGCCCTAGCCTTAGCCTAGGGGAGCCCAAAGCCGAGGGGTGCCCTAGCCTGAAGGCTAGGGGAGCCCTAGCCTTAGCCTAGGGGAGCCCAAAGCCGAGGGGTGCCCTAGCCTGAAGGCTAGGGAGCCCTAGCCTTAGCCTAGGGGAGCCCAAAGCCGAGGGGTGCCCTAGCCTGAAGGCTAGGGGAGCCCTAGCCTTAGCCTAGGGGAGCCCAAAGCCGAGGGGTGCCCTAGCCTGAAGGCTAGGGGAGCCCTAGCCTTAGCCTAGGGGAGCCCAAAGCCGAGGGGTGCCCTAGCCTGAAGGCTAGGGGAGCCCTAGCCTTAGCCTAGGGGAGCCCAAAGCCGAGGGGTGCCCTAGCCTGAAGGCTAGGGGAGCCCTAGCCTTAGCCTAGGGGAGCCCAAAGCCGAGGGGTGCCCTAGCCTGAAGGCTAGGGGAGCCCTAGCCTTAGCCTAGGGGAGCCCAAAGCCGAGGGGTGCCCTAGCCTGAAGGCTAGGGGAGCCCTAGCCTTAGCCTAGGGGAGCCCAAAGCCGAGGGGTGCCCTAGCCTGAAGGCTAGGGGAGCCCTAGCCTTAGCCTAGGGGAGCCCAAAGCCGAGGGGTGCCCTAGCCTGAAGGCTAGGGGAGCCCTAGCCTTAGCCTAGGGGAGCCCAAAGCCGAGGGGTGCCCTAGCCTGAAGGCTAGGGGAGCCCTAGCCTTAGCCTAGGGGAGCCCAAAGCCGAGGGGTGCCCTAGCCTGAAGGCTAGGGGAGCCCTAGCCTTAGCCTAGGGGAGCCCAAAGCCTAGGGGTGCCCTAGCCTGAAGGCTAGGGGAGCCCTAGCCTTAGCCTAGGGGAGCCCAAAGCCTCGGGGTGCCCTAGCCTGAAGGCTAGGGGAGCCCTAGCCTTAGCCTAGGGGAGCCCTAGCCTAAAGCCTAGGGGTGCCCTAGCCTGAAGGCTAGGGGAGCCCTAGCCTTAGCCTAGGGGAGCCCAAAGCCTAGGGGTGCCCTAGCCTGAAGGCTAGGGGAGCCCTAGCCTTAGCCTAGGGGAGCCCTAGCCTAAAGCCTAGGGGTGCCCTAGCCTGAAGGCTAGGGGAGCCCTAGCCTTAGCCTAGGGGAGCCCAAAGCCTAGGGGTGCCCTAGCCTGAAGGCTAGGGGAGCCCTAGCCTTAGCCTAGGGGAGCCCTAGCCTAAAGCCTAGGGGTGCCCTAGCCTGAAGGCCAGGGGAGCCCTAGCCTTAGCCTAGGGGAGCCCTAGCCTAAAGCCTAGGGGTGCCCTAGCCTGAAGGCTAGGGGAGCCCTAGCCTTAGCCTAGGGGAGCCCTAGCCTAAAGCCTAGGGGTGCCCTAGCCTGAAGGCTAGGGGAGCCCTAGCCTTAGCCTAGGGGAGCCCAAAGCCTAGGGGTGCCCTAGCCTGAAGGCTAGGGGAGCCCTAGCCTTAGCCTAGGGGAGCCCAAAGCCTAGGGGTGCCCTAGCCTGAAGGCTAGGGGAGCCCTAGCCTTAGCCTAGGGGAGCCCTAGCCTAAAGCCTAGGGGTGCCCTAGCCTGAAGGCTAGGGGAGCCCTAGCCTTAGCCTAGGGGAGCCCAAAGCCTAGGGGTGCCCTAGCCTGAAGGCTAGGGGAGCCCTAGCCTTAGCCTAGGGGAGCCCTAGCCTAAAGCCTAGGGGTGCCCTAGCCTGAAGGCTAGGGGAGCCCTAGCCTTAGCCTAGGGGAGCCCAAAGCCTAGGGGTGCCCTAGCCTGAAGGCTAGGGGAGCCCTAGCCTTAGCCTAGGGGAGCCCTAGCCTAAAGCCTAGGGGTGCCCTAGCCTGAAGGCTAGGGGAGCCCTAGCCTTAGCCTAGGGGAGCCCAAAGCCTAGGGGTGCCCTAGCCTGAAGGCTAGGGGAGCCCTAGCCTTAGCCTAGGGGAGCCCTAGCCTAAAGCCTAGGGGTGCCCTAGCCTGAAGGCTAGGGGAGCCCTAGCCTTAGCCTAGGGGAGCCCAAAGCCTAGGGGTGCCCTAGCCTGAAGGCTAGGGGAGCCCTAGCCTTAGCCTAGGGGAGCCCTAGCCTAAAGCCTAGGGGTGCCCTAGCCTGAAGGCTAGGGGAGCCCTAGCCTTAGCCTAGGGGAGCCCAAAGCCTAGGGGTGCCCTAGCCTGAAGGCTAGGGGAGCCCTAGCCTTAGCCTAGGGGAGCCCTAGCCTAAAGCCTAGGGGTGCCCTAGCCTGAAGGCTAGGGGAGCCCTAGCCTTAGCCTAGGGGAGCCCAAAGCCTAGGGGTGCCCTAGCCTGAAGGCTAGGAGAGCCCTAGCCTTAGCCTAGGGGAGCCCTAGCCTAAAGCCTAGGGGTGCCCTAGCCTGAAGGCTAGGGGAGCCCTAGCCTTAGCCTAGGGGAGCCCAAAGCCTAGGGGTGCCCTAGCCTGAAGGCTAGGGAAGCCCTAGCCTTAGCCTAGGGGAGCCCTAGCCTAAAGCCTAGGGGTGCCCTAGCCTGAAGGCTAGGGGAGCCCTAGCCTTAGCCTAGGGGAGCCCAAAGCCTAGGGGTGCCCTAGCCTGAAGGCTAGGGGAGCCCTAGCCTTAGCCCAGGGGAGCCCTAGCCTAAAGCCTAGGGGTGCCCTAGCCTGAAGGCTAGGGGAGCCCTAGCCTTAGCCTAGGGGAGCCCAAAGCCTAGGGGTGCCCTAGCCTGAAGGCTAGGGGAGCCCTAGCCTTAGCCCAGGGGAGCCCTAGCCTAAAGCCTAGGGGTGCCCTAGCCTGAAGGCTAGGGGAGCCCTAGCCTTAGCCTAGGGGAGCCCAAAGCCTAGGGGTGCCCTAGCCTGAAGGCTAGGGGAGCCCTAGCCTTAGCCCAGGGGAGCCCTAGCCTAAAGCCTAGGGGTGCCCTAGCCTGAAGGCTAGGGGAGCCCTAGCCTTAGCCTAGGGGAGCCCAAAGCCTAGGGGTGCCCTAGCCTGAAGGCTAGGGGAGCCCTAGCCTTAGCCTAGGGGAGCCCAAAGCCTAGGGGTGCCCTAGCCTGAAGGCTAGGGGAGCCCTAGCCTTAGCCTAGGGGAGCCCAAAGCCTAGGGGTGCCCTAGCCTGAAGGCTAGGGGAGCCCTAGCCTTAGCCTAGGGGAGCCCTAGCCTAAAGCCTAGGGGTGCCCTAGCCTGAAGGCTAGGGGAGCCCTAGCCTTAGCCTAGGGGAGCCCTAGCCTAAAGCCTAGGGGTGCCCTAGCCTGAAGGCTAGGGGAGCCCTAGCCTTAGCCTAGGGGAGCCCTAGCCTAAAGCCTAGGGGTGCCCTAGCCTGAAGGCTAGGGGAGCCCTAGCCTTAGCCTAGGGGAGCCCTAGCCTAAAGCCTAGGGGTGCCCTAGCCTGAAGGCTAGGGGAGCCCTAGCCTTAGCCTAGGGGAGCCCTAGCCTAAAGCCTAGGGGTGCCCTAGCCTGAAGGCTAGGGGAGCCCTAGCCTTAGCCTAGGGGAGCCCTAGCCTAAAGCCTAGGGGTGCCCTAGCCTGAAGGCTAGGGGAGCCCTAGCCTTAGCCTAGGGGAGCCCTAGCCTAAAGCCTAGGGGTGCCCTAGCCTGAAGGCTAGGGGAGCCCTAGCCTTAGCCTAGGGGAGCCCTAGCCTAAAGCCTAGGGGTGCCCTAGCCTGAAGGCTAGGGGAGCCCTAGCCTTAGCCTAGGGGAGCCCTAGCCTAAAGCCTAGGGGTGCCCTAGCCTGAAGGCTAGGGGAGCCCTAGCCTTAGCCTAGGGGAGCCCTAGCCTAAAGCCTAGGGGTGCCCTAGCCTGAAGGCTAGGGGAGCCCTAGCCTTAGCCTAGGGGAGCCCTAGCCTAAAGCCTAGGGGTGCCCTAGCCTGAAGGCTAGGGGAGCCCTAGCCTTAGCCTAGGGGAGCCCTAGCCTAAAGCCTAGGGGTGCCCTAGCCTGAAGGCTAGGGGAGCCCTAGCCTTAGCCTAGGGGAGCCCTAGCCTAAAGCCTAGGGGTGCCCTAGCCTGAAGGCTAGGGGAGCCCTAGCCTTAGCCTAGGGGAGCCCTAGCCTAAAGCCTAGGGGTGCCCTAGCCTGAAGGCTAGGGGAGCCCTAGCCTTAGCCTAGGGGAGCCCTAGCCTAAAGCCTAGGGGTGCCCTAGCCTGAAGGCTAGGGGAGCCCTAGCCTTAGCCTAGGGGAGCCCTAGCCTAAAGCCTAGGGGTGCCCTAGCCTGAAGGCTAGGGGAGCCCTAGCCTTAGCCTAGGGGAGCCCTAGCCTAAAGCCTAGGGGTGCCCTAGCCTGAAGGCTAGGGGAGCCCTAGCCTTAGCCTAGGGGAGCCCTAGCCTAAAGCCTAGGGGTGCCCTAGCCTGAAGGCTAGGGGAGCCCTAGCCTTAGCCTAGGGGAGCCCTAGCCTAAAGCCTAGGGGTGCCCTAGCCTGAAGGCTAGGGGAGCCCTAGCCTTAGCCTAGGGGAGCCCTAGCCTAAAGCCTAGGGGTGCCCTAGCCTGAAGGCTAGGGGAGCCCTAGCCTTAGCCTAGGGGAGCCCTAGCCTAAAGCCTAGGGGTGCCCTAGCCTGAAGGCTAGGGGAGCCCTAGCCTTAGCCTAGGGGAGCCCTAGCCTAAAGCCTAGGGGTGCCCTAGCCTGAAGGCTAGGGGAGCCCTAGCCTTAGCCTAGGGGAGCCCTAGCCTAAAGCCTAGGGGTGCCCTAGCCTGAAGGCTAGGGGAGCCCTAGCCTTAGCCTAGGGGAGCCCTAGCCTAAAGCCTAGGGGTGCCCTAGCCTGAAGGCTAGGGGAGCCCTAGCCTTAGCCTAGGGGAGCCCTAGCCTAAAGCCTAGGGGTGCCCTAGCCTGAAGGCTAGGGGAGCCCTAGCCTTAGCCTAGGGGAGCCCTAGCCTAAAGCCTAGGGGTGCCCTAGCCTGAAGGCTAGGGGAGCCCTAGCCTTAGCCTAGGGGAGCCCTAGCCTAAAGCCTAGGGGTGCCCTAGCCTGAAGGCTAGGGGAGCCCTAGCCTTAGCCTAGGGGAGCCCTAGCCTAAAGCCTAGGGGTGCCCTAGCCTGAAGGCTAGGGGAGCCCTAGCCTTAGCCTAGGGGAGCCCTAGCCTAAAGCCTAGGGGTGCCCTAGCCTGAAGGCTAGGGGAGCCCTAGCCTTAGCCTAGGGGAGCCCTAGCCTAAAGCCTAGGGGTGCCCTAGCCTGAAGGCTAGGGGAGCCCTAGCCTTAGCCTAGGGGAGCCCTAGCCTAAAGCCTAGGGGTGCCCTAGCCTGAAGGCTAGGGGAGCCCTAGCCTTAGCCTAGGGGAGCCCTAGCCTAAAGCCTAGGGGTGCCCTAGCCTGAAGGCTAGGGGAGCCCTAGCCTTAGCCTAGGGGAGCCCTAGCCTAAAGCCTAGGGGTGCCCTAGCCTGAAGGCTAGGGGAGCCCTAGCCTTAGCCTAGGGGAGCCCTAGCCTAAAGCCTAGGGGTGCCCTAGCCTGAAGGCTAGGGGAGCCCTAGCCTTAGCCTAGGGGAGCCCTAGCCTAAAGCCTAGGGGTGCCCTAGCCTGAAGGCTAGGGGAGCCCTAGCCTTAGCCTAGGGGAGCCCTAGCCTAAAGCCTAGGGGTGCCCTAGCCTGAAGGCTAGGGGAGCCCTAGCCTTAGCCTAGGGGAGCCCTAGCCTAAAGCCTAGGGGTGCCCTAGCCTGAAGGCTAGGGGAGCCCTAGCCTTAGCCTAGGGGAGCCCTAGCCTAAAGCCTAGGGGTGCCCTAGCCTGAAGGCTAGGGGAGCCCTAGCCTTAGCCTAGGGGAGCCCTAGCCTAAAGCCTAGGGGTGCCCTAGCCTGAAGGCTAGGGGAGCCCTAGCCTTAGCCTAGGGGAGCCCTAGCCTAAAGCCTAGGGGTGCCCTAGCCTGAAGGCTAGGGGAGCCCTAGCCTTAGCCTAGGGGAGCCCTAGCCTAAAGCCTAGGGGTGCCCTAGCCTGAAGGCTAGGGGAGCCCTAGCCTTAGCCTAGGGGAGCCCTAGCCTAAAGCCTAGGGGTGCCCTAGCCTGAAGGCTAGGGGAGCCCTAGCCTTAGCCTAGGGGAGCCCAAAGCCTAGGGGTGCCCTAGCCTGAAGGCTAGGGGAGCCCTAGCCTTAGCCTAGGGGAGCCCAAAGCCTAGGGGTGCCCTAGCCTGAAGGCTAGGGGAGCCCTAGCCTTAGCCTAGGGGAGCCCTAGCCTAAAGCCTAGGGGTGCCCTAGCCTGAAGGCTAGGGGAGCCCTAGCCTTAGCCTAGGGGAGCCCTAGCCTAAAGCCTAGGGGTGCCCTAGCCTGAAGGCTAGGGGAGCCCTAGCCTTAGCCTAGGGGAGCCCTAGCCTAAAGCCTAGGGGTGCCCTAGCCTGAAGGCTAGGGGAGCCCTAGCCTTAGCCTAGGGGAGCCCTAGCCTAAAGCCTAGGGGTGCCCTAGCCTGAAGGCTAGGGGAGCCCTAGCCTTAGCCTAGGGGAGCCCTAGCCTAAAGCCTAGGGGTGCCCTAGCCTGAAGGCTAGGGGAGCCCTAGCCTTAGCCTAGGGGAGCCCTAGCCTAAAGCCTAGGGGTGCCCTAGCCTGAAGGCTAGGGGAGCCCTAGCCTTAGCCTAGGGGAGCCCTAGCCTAAAGCCTAGGGGTGCCCTAGCCTGAAGGCTAGGGGAGCCCTAGCCTTAGCCTAGGGGAGCCCTAGCCTAAAGCCTAGGGGTGCCCTAGCCTGAAGGCTAGGGGAGCCCTAGCCTTAGCCTAGGGGAGCCCTAGCCTAAAGCCTAGGGGTGCCCTAGCCTGAAGGCTAGGGGAGCCCTAGCCTTAGCCTAGGGGAGCCCTAGCCTAAAGCCTAGGGGTGCCCTAGCCTGAAGGCTAGGGGAGCCCTAGCCTTAGCCTAGGGGAGCCCTAGCCTAAAGCCTAGGGGTGCCCTAGCCTGAAGGCTAGGGGAGCCCTAGCCTTAGCCTAGGGGAGCCCTAGCCTAAAGCCTAGGGGTGCCCTAGCCTGAAGGCTAGGGGAGCCCTAGCCTTAGCCTAGGGGAGCCCTAGCCTAAAGCCTAGGGGTGCCCTAGCCTGAAGGCTAGGGGAGCCCTAGCCTTAGCCTAGGGGAGCCCTAGCCTAAAGCCTAGGGGTGCCCTAGCCTGAAGGCTAGGGGAGCCCTAGCCTTAGCCTAGGGGAGCCCTAGCCTAAAGCCTAGGGGTGCCCTAGCCTGAAGGCTAGGGGAGCCCTAGCCTTAGCCTAGGGGAGCCCTAGCCTAAAGCCTAGGGGTGCCCTAGCCTGAAGGCTAGGGGAGCCCTAGCCTTAGCCTAGGGGAGCCCAAAGCCTAGGGGTGCCCTAGCCTGAAGGCTAGGGGAGCCCTAGCCTTAGCCTAGGGGGGCCCAAAGCCTAGGGGTGCCCTAGCCTGAAGGCTAGGGGAGCCCTAGCCTTAGCCTAGGGGGGCCAAAGCCTAGGGGTGCCCTAGCCTGAAGGCTAGGGGAGCCCTAGCCTTAGCCTAGGGGGCCCTAGCCTAAAGCCTAGGGGTGCCCTAGCCTGAAGGCTAGGGGAGCCCTAGCCTCAGCCTAGGGGGGCCCTAGCCTAAAGCCTAGGGGTGCCCTAGCCTGAAGGCTAGGGGAGCCCTAGCCTCAGCCTAGGGGGCCCTAGCCTAAAGCCTAGGGGGGCCCTAGCCTGAAGGCTAGGGGAGCCCTAGCCTCAGCCTAGGGGGGCCCTAGCCTAAAGCCTAGGGGGCCCTAGCCTGAAGGCTAGGGGAGCCCTAGCCTCAGCCTAGGGGGGCCCTAGCCTAAAGCCTAGGGGGGCCCTAGCCTGAAGGCTAGGGGAGCCCTAGCCTCAGCCTAGGGGGGCCCTAGCCTAAAGCCTAGGGGGGCCCTAGCCTGAAGGCTAGGGGAGCCCTAGCCTCAGCCTAGGGGGCCCTAGCCTAAAGCCTAGGGGGGCCCTAGCCTGAAGGCTAGGGGAGCCCTAGCCTCAGCCTAGGGGGGCCCTAGCCTAAAGCCTAGGGGGGCCCTAGCCTGAAGGCTAGGGGAGCCCTAGCCTCAGCCTAGGGGGGCCATAGCCTAAAGCCTAGGGGTGCCCTAGCCTGAAGGCTAGGGGAGCCCTAGCCTCAGCCTAGGGGGGCCCTAGCCTAAAGCCTAGGGGTGCCCTAGCCTGAAGGCTAGGGGAGCCCTAGCCTCAGCCTAGGGGGGCCCTAGCCTAAAGCCTAGGGGTGCCCTAGCCTGAAGGCTAGGGGAGCCCTAGCCTCAGCCTAGGGGGGCCCTAGCCTAAAGCCTAGGGGTGCCCTAGCCTGAAGGCTAGGGGAGCCCTAGCCTCAGCCTAGGGGGGCCCTAGCCTAAAGCCTAGGGGTGCCCTAGCCTGAAGGCTAGGGGAGCCCTAGCCTCAGCCTAGGGGGGCCCTAGCCTAAAGCCTAGGGGTGCCCTAGCCTGAAGGCTAGGGGAGCCCTAGCCTCAGCCTAGGGGGGCCCTAGCCTAAAGCCTAGGGGTGCCCTAGCCTGAAGGCTAGGGGAGCCCTAGCCTCAGCCTAGGGGGGCCCTAGCCTAAAGCCTAGGGGTGCCCTAGCCTGAAGGCTAGGGGAGCCCTAGCCTCAGCCTAGGGGGGCCCTAGCCTAAAGCCTAGGGGTGCCCTAGCCTGAAGGCTAGGGGAGCCCTAGCCTCAGCCTAGGGGGGCCCTAGCCTAAAGCCTAGGGGTGCCCTAGCCTGAAGGCTAGGGGAGCCCTAGCCTCAGCCTGGGGGGGCCCTAGCCTAAAGCCTAGGGGTGCCCTAGCCTGAAGGCTAGGGGAGCCCTAGCCTCAGCCTGGGGGGGCCCTAGCCTAAAGCCTAGGGGTGCCCTAGCCTGAAGGCTAGGGGAGCCCTAGCCTCAGCCTGGGGGGGCCCTAGCCTAAAGCCTAGGGGTGCCCTAGCCTGAAGGCTAGGGGAGCCCTAGCCTCAGCCTGGGGGGGCCCTAGCCTAAAGCCTAGGGGTGCCCTAGCCTGAAGGCTAGGGGAGCCCTAGCCTCAGCCTGGGGGGGCCCTAGCCTAAAGCCTAGGGGTGCCCTAGCCTGAAGGCTAGGGGAGCCCTAGCCTCAGCCTGGGGGGGCCCTAGCCTAAAGCCTAGGGGTGCCCTAGCCTGAAGGCTAGGGGAGCCCTAGCCTCAGCCTGGGGGGGCCCTAGCCTAAAGCCTAGGGGTGCCCTAGCCTGAAGGCTAGGGGAGCCCTAGCCTCAGCCTGGGGGGGCCCTAGCCTAAAGCCTAGGGGTGCCCTAGCCTGAAGGCTAGGGGAGCCCTAGCCTCAGCCTGGGGGGGCCCTAGCCTAAAGCCTAGGGGTGCCCTAGCCTGAAGGCTAGGGGAGCCCTAGCCTCAGCCCGGGGGGGCCCTAGCCTAAAGCCTAGGGGTGCCCTAGCCTGAAGGCTAGGGGAGCCCTAGCCTCAGCCCGGGGGGGCCCTAGCCTAAAGCCTAGGGGTGCCCTAGCCTGAAGGCTAGGGGAGCCCTAGCCTCAGCCCGGGGGGGCCCTAGCCTAAAGCCTAGGGGTGCCCTAGCCTGAAGGCTAGGGGAGCCCTAGCCTCAGCCCGGGGGGGCCCTAGCCTAAAGCCTAGGGGTGCCCTAGCCTGAAGGCTAGGGGAGCCCTAGCCTCAGCCCGGGGGGGCCCTAGCCTAAAGCCTAGGGGTGCCCTAGCCTGAAGGCTAGGGGAGCCCTAGCCTCAGCCCGGGGGGGCCCTAGCCTAAAGCCTAGGGGTGCCCTAGCCTGAAGGCTAGGGGAGCCCTAGCCTCAGCCCGGGGGAGCCCTAGCCTAAAGCCTAGGGGTGCCCTAGCCTGAAGGCTAGGGGAGCCCTAGCCTCAGCCCGGGGGAGCCCTAGCCTAAAGCCTAGGGGTGCCCTAGCCTGAAGGCTAGGGGAGCCCTAGCCTCAGCCCGGGGGAGCCCTAGCCTAAAGCCTAGGGGTGCCCTAGCCTGAAGGCTAGGGGAGCCCTAGCCTCAGCCCGGGGGAGCCCTAGCCTAAAGCCTAGGGGTGCCCTAGCCTGAAGGCTAGGGGAGCCCTAGCCTCAGCCCGGGGGAGCCCTAGCCTAAAGCCTAGGGGTGCCCTAGCCTGAAGGCTAGGGGAGCCCTAGCCTCAGCCCGGGGGAGCCCTAGCCTAAAGCCTAGGGGTGCCCTAGCCTGAAGGCTAGGGAGCCCTAGCCTCAGCCCGGGGGAGCCCTAGCCTAAAGCCTAGGGGTGCCCTAGCCTGAAGGCTAGGGGAGCCCTAGCCTCAGCCCGGGGGAGCCCTAGCCTAAAGCCTAGGGTGCCCTAGCCTGAAGGCTAGGGGAGCCCTAGCCTCAGCCCGGGGGAGCCCTAGCCTAAAGCCTAGGGGTGCCCTAGCCTGAAGGCTAGGGAGCCCTAGCCTCAGCCCGGGGGAGCCCTAGCCTAAAGCCTAGGGGTGCCCTAGCCTGAAGGCTAGGGGAGCCCTAGCCTCAGCCCGGGGGAGCCCTAGCCTAAAGCCTAGGGGTGCCCTAGCCTGAAGGCTAGGGGAGCCCTAGCCTCAGCCCGGGGGAGCCCTAGCCTAAAGCCTAGGGGTGCCCTAGCCTGAAGGCTAGGGGAGCCCTAGCCTCAGCCCGGGGGAGCCCTAGCCTAAAGCCTAGGGGTGCCCTAGCCTGAAGGCTAGGGGAGCCCTAGCCTCAGCCCGGGGAGCCCTAGCCTAAAGCCTAGGGGTGCCCTAGCCTGAAGGCTAGGGGAGCCCTAGCCTCAGCCCGGGGGAGCCCTAGCCTAAAGCCTAGGGGTGCCCTAGCCTGAAGGCTAGGGAGCCCTAGCCTCAGCCCGGGGGAGCCCTAGCCTAAAGCCTAGGGGTGCCCTAGCCTGAAGGCTAGGGGAGCCCTAGCCTCAGCCGGGGAGCCCTAGCCTAAAGCCTAGGGGTGCCCTAGCCTGAAGGCTAGGGGAGCCCTAGCCTCAGCCCGGGGGAGCCCTAGCCTAAAGCCTAGGGGTGCCCTAGCCTGAAGGCTAGGGGAGCCCTAGCCTCAGCCCGGGGGAGCCCTAGCCTAAAGCCTAGGGGTGCCCTAGCCTGAAGGCTAGGGGAGCCCTAGCCTCAGCCCGGGGGAGCCCTAGCCTAAAGCCTAGGGGTGCCCTAGCCTGAAGGCTAGGGGAGCCCTAGCCTCAGCCCGGGGGAGCCCTAGCCTAAAGCCTAGGGGTGCCCTAGCCTGAAGGCTAGGGGAGCCCTAGCCTCAGCCCGGGGGAGCCCTAGCCTAAAGCCTAGGGGTGCCCTAGCCTGAAGGCTAGGGGAGCCCTAGCCTCAGCCCGGGGGAGCCCTAGCCTAAAGCCTAGGGGTGCCCTAGCCTGAAGGCTAGGGAGCCCTAGCCTCAGCCCGGGGGAGCCCTAGCCTAAAGCCTAGGGGTGCCCTAGCCTGAAGGCTAGGGGAGCCCTAGCCTCAGCCCGGGGGAGCCCTAGCCTAAAGCCTAGGGGTGCCCTAGCCTGAAGGCTAGGGGAGCCCTAGCCTCAGCCCGGGGGAGCCCTAGCCTAAAGCCTAGGGGTGCCCTAGCCTGAAGGCTAGGGGAGCCCTAGCCTCAGCCCGGGGGAGCCCTAGCCTAAAGCCTAGGGGTGCCCTAGCCTGAAGGCTAGGGGAGCCCTAGCCTCAGCCCGGGGGAGCCCTAGCCTAAAGCCTAGGGGTGCCCTAGCCTGAAGGCTAGGGGAGCCCTAGCCTCAGCCCGGGGGAGCCCTAGCCTAAAGCCTAGGGGTGCCCTAGCCTGAAGGCTCGGGGAGCCCTAGCCTCAGCCCGGGGGAGCCCTAGCCTAAAGCCTAGGGGTGCCCTAGCCTGAAGGCTCGGGGAGCCCTAGCCTCAGCCCGGGGAGCCCTAGCCTAAAGCCTAGGGGTGCCCTAGCCTGAAGGCTCGGGGAGCCCTAGCCTCAGCCCGGGGAGCCCTAGCCTAAAGCCTAGGGGTGCCCTAGCCTGAAGGCTCGGGGAGCCCTAGCCTCAGCCCGGGGGAGCCCTAGCCTAAAGCCTAGGGGTGCCCTAGCCTGAAGGCTCGGGGAGCCCTAGCCTCAGCCCGGGGGAGCCCTAGCCTAAAGCCTAGGGGTGCCCTAGCCTGAAGGCTCGGGGAGCCCTAGCCTCAGCCCGGGGGAGCCCTAGCCTAAAGCCTAGGGGTGCCCTAGCCTGAAGGCTAGGGGAGCCCTAGCCTCAGCCCGGGGGAGCCCTAGCCTAAAGCCTAGGGGTGCCCTAGCCTGAAGGCTAGGGGAGCCCTAGCCTCAGCCCGGGGGAGCCCTAGCCTAAAGCCTAGGGGTGCCCTAGCCTGAAGGCTAGGGGAGCCCTAGCCTCAGCCCGGGGGAGCCCTAGCCTAAAGCCTAGGGGTGCCCTAGCCTGAAGGCTAGGGGAGCCCTAGCCTCAGCCCGGGGGAGCCCTAGCCTAAAGCCTAGGGGTGCCCTAGCCTGAAGGCTAGGGGAGCCCTAGCCTCAGCCCGGGGAGCCCTAGCCTAAAGCCTAGGGGTGCCCTAGCCTGAAGGCTAGGGGAGCCCTAGCCTCAGCCCGGGGGAGCCCTAGCCTAAAGCCTAGGGGTGCCCTAGCCTGAAGGCTAGGGGAGCCCTAGCCTCAGCCCGGGGGAGCCCTAGCCTAAAGCCTAGGGGTGCCCTAGCCTGAAGGCTAGGGGAGCCCTAGCCTCAGCCCGGGGGAGCCCTAGCCTAAAGCCTAGGGGTGCCCTAGCCTGAAGGCTAGGGGAGCCCTAGCCTCAGCCCGGGGGAGCCCTAGCCTAAAGCCTAGGGGTGCCCTAGCCTGAAGGCTAGGGGAGCCCTAGCCTTAGCCCGGGGGAGCCCTAGCCTAAAGCCTAGGGGTGCCCTAGCCTGAAGGCTAGGGGAGCCCTAGCCTTAGCCCGGGGGAGCCCTAGCCTAAAGCCTAGGGGTGCCCTAGCCTGAAGGCTAGGGGAGCCCTAGCCTTAGCCCGGGGGAGCCCTAGCCTAAAGCCTAGGGGTGCCCTAGCCTGAAGGCTAGGGGAGCCCTAGCCTTAGCCCGGGGGAGCCCTAGCCTAAAGCCTAGGGGTGCCCTAGCCTGAAGGCTAGGGGAGCCCTAGCCTTAGCCCGGGGGAGCCCTAGCCTAAAGCCTAGGGGTGCCCTAGCCTGAAGGCTAGGGGAGCCCTAGCCTTAGCCCGGGGGAGCCCTAGCCTAAAGCCTAGGGGTGCCCTAGCCTGAAGGCTAGGGGAGCCCTAGCCTTAGCCCGGGGGAGCCCTAGCCTAAAGCCTAGGGGTGCCCTAGCCTGAAGGCTAGGGGAGCCCTAGCCTTAGCCCGGGGGAGCCCTAGCCTAAAGCCTAGGGGTGCCCTAGCCTGAAGGCTAGGGGAGCCCTAGCCTTAGCCCGGGGGAGCCCTAGCCTAAAGCCTAGGGGTGCCCTAGCCTGAAGGCTAGGGGAGCCCTAGCCTTAGCCCGGGGGAGCCCTAGCCTAAAGCCTAGGGGTGCCCTAGCCTGAAGGCTAGGGGAGCCCTAGCCTTAGCCCGGGGGAGCCCTAGCCTAAAGCCTAGGGGTGCCCTAGCCTGAAGGCTAGGGGAGCCCTAGCCTTAGCCCGGGGGAGCCCTAGCCTAAAGCCTAGGGGTGCCCTAGCCTGAAGGCTAGGGGAGCCCTAGCCTTAGCCCGGGGGAGCCCTAGCCTAAAGCCTAGGGGTGCCCTAGCCTGAAGGCTAGGGGAGCCCTAGCCTTAGCCCGGGGGAGCCCTAGCCTAAAGCCTAGGGGTGCCCTAGCCTGAAGGCTAGGGGAGCCCTAGCCTTAGCCCGGGGGAGCCCTAGCCTAAAGCCTAGGGGTGCCCTAGCCTGAAGGCTAGGGGAGCCCTAGCCTTAGCCCGGGGGAGCCCTAGCCTAAAGCCTAGGGGTGCCCTAGCCTGAAGGCTAGGGGAGCCCTAGCCTTAGCCCGGGGGAGCCCTAGCCTAAAGCCTAGGGGTGCCCTAGCCTGAAGGCTAGGGGAGCCCTAGCCTTAGCCCGGGGGAGCCCTAGCCTAAAGCCTAGGGGTGCCCTAGCCTGAAGGCTAGGGGAGCCCTAGCCTTAGCCCGGGGGAGCCCTAGCCTAAAGCCTAGGGGTGCCCTAGCCTGAAGGCTAGGGGAGCCCTAGCCTTAGCCCGGGGGAGCCCTAGCCTAAAGCCTAGGGGTGCCCTAGCCTGAAGGCTAGGGGAGCCCTAGCCTTAGCCCGGGGGAGCCCTAGCCTAAAGCCTAGGGGTGCCCTAGCCTGAAGGCTAGGGGAGCCCTAGCCTTAGCCCGGGGGAGCCCTAGCCTAAAGCCTAGGGGTGCCCTAGCCTGAAGGCTAGGGGAGCCCTAGCCTTAGCCCGGGGGAGCCCTAGCCTAAAGCCTAGGGGTGCCCTAGCCTGAAGGCTAGGGGAGCCCTAGCCTTAGCCCGGGGGAGCCCTAGCCTAAAGCCTAGGGGTGCCCTAGCCTGAAGGCTAGGGGAGCCCTAGCCTTAGCCCGGGGGAGCCCTAGCCTAAAGCCTAGGGGTGCCCTAGCCTGAAGGCTAGGGGAGCCCTAGCCTTAGCCCGGGGGAGCCCTAGCCTAAAGCCTAGGGGTGCCCTAGCCTGAAGGCTAGGGGAGCCCTAGCCTTAGCCGAGGGGAGCCCTAGCCTAAAGCCTAGGGGTGCCCTAGCCTGAAGGCTAGGGGAGCCCTAGCCTTAGCCGAGGGGAGCCCTAGCCTAAAGCCTAGGGGTGCCCTAGCCTGAAGGCTAGGGGAGCCCTAGCCTTAGCCGAGGGGAGCCCTAGCCTAAAGCCTAGGGGTGCCCTAGCCTGAAGGCTAGGGGAGCCCTAGCCTTAGCCGAGGGGAGCCCTAGCCTAAAGCCTAGGGGTGCCCTAGCCTGAAGGCTAGGGGAGCCCTAGCCTTAGCCGAGGGGAGCCCTAGCCTAAAGCCTAGGGGTGCCCTAGCCTGAAGGCTAGGGGAGCCCTAGCCTTAGCCGAGGGGAGCCCTAGCCTAAAGCCTAGGGGTGCCCTAGCCTGAAGGCTAGGGGAGCCCTAGCCTTAGCCGAGGGGAGCCCTAGCCTAAAGCCTAGGGGTGCCCTAGCCTGAAGGCTAGGGGAGCCCTAGCCTTAGCCGAGGGGAGCCCTAGCCTAAAGCCTAGGGGTGCCCTAGCCTGAAGGCTAGGGGAGCCCTAGCCTTAGCCGAGGGGAGCCCTAGCCTAAAGCCTAGGGGTGCCCTAGCCTGAAGGCTAGGGGAGCCCTAGCCTTAGCCGAGGGGAGCCCTAGCCTAAAGCCTAGGGGTGCCCTAGCCTGAAGGCTAGGGGAGCCCTAGCCTTAGCCGAGGGGAGCCCTAGCCTAAAGCCTAGGGGTGCCCTAGCCTGAAGGCTAGGGGAGCCCTAGCCTTAGCCGAGGGGAGCCCTAGCCTAAAGCCTAGGGGTGCCCTAGCCTGAAGGCTAGGGGAGCCCTAGCCTTAGCCGAGGGGAGCCCTAGCCTAAAGCCTAGGGGTGCCCTAGCCTGAAGGCTAGGGGAGCCCTAGCCTTAGCCGAGGGGAGCCCTAGCCTAAAGCCTAGGGGTGCCCTAGCCTGAAGGCTAGGGGAGCCCTAGCCTTAGCCGAGGGGAGCCCTAGCCTAAAGCCTAGGGGTGCCCTAGCCTGAAGGCTAGGGGAGCCCTAGCCTTAGCCGAGGGGAGCCCTAGCCTAAAGCCTAGGGGTGCCCTAGCCTGAAGGCTAGGGGAGCCCTAGCCTTAGCCGAGGGGAGCCCTAGCCTAAAGCCTAGGGGTGCCCTAGCCTGAAGGCTAGGGGAGCCCTAGCCTTAGCCGGGGGGAGCCCTAGCCTAAAGCCTAGGGGTGCCCTAGCCTGAAGGCTAGGGGAGCCCTAGCCTTAGCCGAGGGGAGCCCTAGCCTAAAGCCTAGGGGTGCCCTAGCCTGAAGGCTAGGGGAGCCCTAGCCTTAGCCGAGGGGAGCCCTAGCCTAAAGCCTAGGGGTGCCCTAGCCTGAAGGCTAGGGGAGCCCTAGCCTTAGCCGAGGGGAGCCCTAGCCTAAAGCCTAGGGGTGCCCTAGCCTGAAGGCTAGGGGAGCCCTAGCCTTAGCCGAGGGGAGCCCTAGCCTAAAGCCTAGGGGTGCCCTAGCCTGAAGGCTAGGGGAGCCCTAGCCTTAGCCGAGGGGAGCCCTAGCCTAAAGCCTAGGGGTGCCCTAGCCTGAAGGCTAGGGGAGCCCTAGCCTTAGCCGAGGGGAGCCCTAGCCTAAAGCCTAGGGGTGCCCTAGCCTGAAGGCTAGGGGAGCCCTAGCCTTAGCCGAGGGGAGCCCTAGCCTAAAGCCTAGGGGTGCCCTAGCCTGAAGGCTAGGGGAGCCCTAGCCTTAGCCGAGGGGAGCCCTAGCCTAAAGCCTAGGGGTGCCCTAGCCTGAAGGCTAGGGGAGCCCTAGCCTTAGCCGAGGGGAGCCCTAGCCTAAAGCCTAGGGGTGCCCTAGCCTGAAGGCTAGGGGAGCCCTAGCCTTAGCCGAGGGGAGCCCTAGCCTAAAGCCTAGGGGTGCCCTAGCCTGAAGGCTAGGGGAGCCCTAGCCTTAGCCGAGGGGAGCCCTAGCCTAAAGCCTAGGGGTGCCCTAGCCTGAAGGCTAGGGGAGCCCTAGCCTTAGCCGAGGGGAGCCCTAGCCTAAAGCCTAGGGGTGCCCTAGCCTGAAGGCTAGGGGAGCCCTAGCCTTAGCCGAGGGGAGCCCTAGCCTAAAGCCTAGGGGTGCCCTAGCCTGAAGGCTAGGGGAGCCCTAGCCTTAGCCGAGGGGAGCCCTAGCCTAAAGCCTAGGGGTGCCCTAGCCTGAAGGCTAGGGGAGCCCTAGCCTTAGCCGAGGGGAGCCCTAGCCTAAAGCCTAGGGGTGCCCTAGCCTGAAGGCTAGGGGAGCCCTAGCCTTAGCCGAGGGGAGCCCTAGCCTAAAGCCTAGGGGTGCCCTAGCCTGAAGGCTAGGGGAGCCCTAGCCTTAGCCGAGGGGAGCCCTAGCCTAAAGCCTAGGGGTGCCCTAGCCTGAAGGCTAGGGGAGCCCTAGCCTTAGCCGAGGGGAGCCCTAGCCTAAAGCCTAGGGGTGCCCTAGCCTGAAGGCTAGGGGAGCCCTAGCCTTAGCCGAGGGGAGCCCTAGCCTAAAGCCTAGGGGTGCCCTAGCCTGAAGGCTAGGGGAGCCCTAGCCTTAGCCGAGGGGAGCCCTAGCCTAAAGCCTAGGGGTGCCCTAGCCTGAAGGCTAGGGGAGCCCTAGCCTTAGCCGAGGGGAGCCCTAGCCTAAAGCCTAGGGGTGCCCTAGCCTGAAGGCTAGGGGAGCCCTAGCCTTAGCCGAGGGGAGCCCTAGCCTAAAGCCTAGGGGTGCCCTAGCCTGAAGGCTAGGGGAGCCCTAGCCTTAGCCGAGGGGAGCCCTAGCCTAAAGCCTAGGGGTGCCCTAGCCTGAAGGCTAGGGGAGCCCTAGCCTTAGCCGAGGGGAGCCCTAGCCTAAAGCCTAGGGGTGCCCTAGCCTGAAGGCTAGGGGAGCCCTAGCCTTAGCCGAGGGGAGCCCTAGCCTAAAGCCTAGGGGTGCCCTAGCCTGAAGGCTAGGGGAGCCCTAGCCTTAGCCGAGGGGAGCCCTAGCCTAAAGCCTAGGGGTGCCCTAGCCTGAAGGCTAGGGGAGCCCTAGCCTTAGCCGAGGGGAGCCCTAGCCTAAAGCCTAGGGGTGCCCTAGCCTGAAGGCTAGGGGAGCCCTAGCCTTAGCCGAGGGGAGCCCTAGCCTAAAGCCTAGGGGTGCCCTAGCCTGAAGGCTAGGGGAGCCCTAGCCTTAGCCGAGGGGAGCCCTAGCCTAAAGCCTAGGGGTGCCCTAGCCTGAAGGCTAGGGGAGCCCTAGCCTTAGCCGAGGGGAGCCCTAGCCTAAAGCCTAGGGGTGCCCTAGCCTGAAGGCTAGGGGAGCCCTAGCCTTAGCCGAGGGGAGCCCTAGCCTAAAGCCTAGGGGTGCCCTAGCCTGAAGGCTAGGGGAGCCCTAGCCTTAGCCGAGGGGAGCCCTAGCCTAAAGCCTAGGGGTGCCCTAGCCTGAAGGCTAGGGGAGCCCTAGCCTTAGCCGAGGGGAGCCCTAGCCTAAAGCCTAGGGGTGCCCTAGCCTGAAGGCTAGGGGAGCCCTAGCCTTAGCCGAGGGGAGCCCTAGCCTAAAGCCTAGGGGTGCCCTAGCCTGAAGGCTAGGGGAGCCCTAGCCTTAGCCGAGGGGAGCCCTAGCCTAAAGCCTAGGGGTGCCCTAGCCTGAAGGCTAGGGGAGCCCTAGCCTTAGCCGAGGGGAGCCCTAGCCTAAAGCCTAGGGGTGCCCTAGCCTGAAGGCTAGGGGAGCCCTAGCCTTAGCCGAGGGGAGCCCTAGCCTAAAGCCTAGGGGTGCCCTAGCCTGAAGGCTAGGGGAGCCCTAGCCTTAGCCGAGGGGAGCCCTAGCCTAAAGCCTAGGGGTGCCCTAGCCTGAAGGCTAGGGGAGCCCTAGCCTTAGCCGAGGGGAGCCCTAGCCTAAAGCCTAGGGGTGCCCTAGCCTGAAGGCTAGGGGAGCCCTAGCCTTAGCCGAGGGGAGCCCTAGCCTAAAGCCTAGGGGTGCCCTAGCCTGAAGGCTAGGGGAGCCCTAGCCTTAGCCGAGGGGAGCCCTAGCCTAAAGCCTAGGGGTGCCCTAGCCTGAAGGCTAGGGGAGCCCTAGCCTTAGCCGAGGGGAGCCCTAGCCTAAAGCCTAGGGGTGCCCTAGCCTGAAGGCTAGGGGAGCCCTAGCCTTAGCCGAGGGGAGCCCTAGCCTAAAGCCTAGGGGTGCCCTAGCCTGAAGGCTAGGGGAGCCCTAGCCTTAGCCGAGGGGAGCCCTAGCCTAAAGCCTAGGGGTGCCCTAGCCTGAAGGCTAGGGGAGCCCTAGCCTTAGCCGAGGGGAGCCCTAGCCTAAAGCCTAGGGGTGCCCTAGCCTGAAGGCTAGGGGAGCCCTAGCCTTAGCCGAGGGGAGCCCTAGCCTAAAGCCTAGGGGTGCCCTAGCCTGAAGGCTAGGGGAGCCCTAGCCTTAGCCGAGGGGAGCCCTAGCCTAAAGCCTAGGGGTGCCCTAGCCTGAAGGCTAGGGGAGCCCTAGCCTTAGCCGAGGGGAGCCCTAGCCTAAAGCCTAGGGGTGCCCTAGCCTGAAGGCTAGGGGAGCCCTAGCCTTAGCCGAGGGGAGCCCTAGCCTAAAGCCTAGGGGTGCCCTAGCCTGAAGGCTAGGGGAGCCCTAGCCTTAGCCGAGGGGAGCCCTAGCCTAAAGCCTAGGGGTGCCCTAGCCTGAAGGCTAGGGGAGCCCTAGCCTTAGCCGAGGGGAGCCCTAGCCTAAAGCCTAGGGGTGCCCTAGCCTGAAGGCTAGGGGAGCCCTAGCCTTAGCCGAGGGGAGCCCTAGCCTAAAGCCTAGGGGTGCCCTAGCCTGAAGGCTAGGGGAGCCCTAGCCTTAGCCGAGGGGAGCCCTAGCCTAAAGCCTAGGGGTGCCCTAGCCTGAAGGCTAGGGGAGCCCTAGCCTTAGCCGAGGGGAGCCCTAGCCTAAAGCCTAGGGGTGCCCTAGCCTGAAGGCTAGGGGAGCCCTAGCCTTAGCCGAGGGGAGCCCTAGCCTAAAGCCTAGGGGTGCCCTAGCCTGAAGGCTAGGGGAGCCCTAGCCTTAGCCGAGGGGAGCCCTAGCCTAAAGCCTAGGGGTGCCCTAGCCTGAAGGCTAGGGGAGCCCTAGCCTTAGCCGAGGGGAGCCCTAGCCTAAAGCCTAGGGGTGCCCTAGCCTGAAGGCTAGGGGAGCCCTAGCCTTAGCCGAGGGGAGCCCTAGCCTAAAGCCTAGGGGTGCCCTAGCCTGAAGGCTAGGGGAGCCCTAGCCTTAGCCGAGGGGAGCCCTAGCCTAAAGCCTAGGGGTGCCCTAGCCTGAAGGCTAGGGGAGCCCTAGCCTTAGCCGAGGGGAGCCCTAGCCTAAAGCCTAGGGGTGCCCTAGCCTGAAGGCTAGGGGAGCCCTAGCCTTAGCCGAGGGGAGCCCTAGCCTAAAGCCTAGGGGTGCCCTAGCCTGAAGGCTAGGGGAGCCCTAGCCTTAGCCGAGGGGAGCCCTAGCCTAAAGCCTAGGGGTGCCCTAGCCTGAAGGCTAGGGGAGCCCTAGCCTTAGCCGAGGGGAGCCCTAGCCTAAAGCCTAGGGGTGCCCTAGCCTGAAGGCTAGGGGAGCCCTAGCCTTAGCCGAGGGGAGCCCTAGCCTAAAGCCTAGGGGTGCCCTAGCCTGAAGGCTAGGGGAGCCCTAGCCTTAGCCGAGGGGAGCCCTAGCCTAAAGCCTAGGGGTGCCCTAGCCTGAAGGCTAGGGGAGCCCTAGCCTTAGCCGAGGGGAGCCCTAGCCTAAAGCCTAGGGGTGCCCTAGCCTGAAGGCTAGGGGAGCCCTAGCCTTAGCCGAGGGGAGCCCTAGCCTAAAGCCTAGGGGTGCCCTAGCCTGAAGGCTAGGGGAGCCCTAGCCTTAGCCGAGGGGAGCCCTAGCCTAAAGCCTAGGGGTGCCCTAGCCTGAAGGCTAGGGGAGCCCTAGCCTTAGCCGAGGGGAGCCCTAGCCTAAAGCCTAGGGGTGCCCTAGCCTGAAGGCTAGGGGAGCCCTAGCCTTAGCCGAGGGGAGCCCTAGCCTAAAGCCTAGGGGTGCCCTAGCCTGAAGGCTAGGGGAGCCCTAGCCTTAGCCGAGGGGAGCCCTAGCCTAAAGCCTAGGGGTGCCCTAGCCTGAAGGCTAGGGGAGCCCTAGCCTTAGCCGAGGGGAGCCCTAGCCTAAAGCCTAGGGGTGCCCTAGCCTGAAGGCTAGGGGAGCCCTAGCCTTAGCCGAGGGGAGCCCTAGCCTAAAGCCTAGGGGTGCCCTAGCCTGAAGGCTAGGGGAGCCCTAGCCTTAGCCGAGGGGAGCCCTAGCCTAAAGCCTAGGGGTGCCCTAGCCTGAAGGCTAGGGGAGCCCTAGCCTTAGCCGAGGGGAGCCCTAGCCTAAAGCCTAGGGGTGCCCTAGCCTGAAGGCTAGGGGAGCCCTAGCCTTAGCCGAGGGGAGCCCTAGCCTAAAGCCTAGGGGTGCCCTAGCCTGAAGGCTAGGGGAGCCCTAGCCTTAGCCGAGGGGAGCCCTAGCCTAAAGCCTAGGGGTGCCCTAGCCTGAAGGCTAGGGGAGCCCTAGCCTTAGCCGAGGGGAGCCCTAGCCTAAAGCCTAGGGGTGCCCTAGCCTGAAGGCTAGGGGAGCCCTAGCCTTAGCCGAGGGGAGCCCTAGCCTAAAGCCTAGGGGTGCCCTAGCCTGAAGGCTAGGGGAGCCCTAGCCTTAGCCGAGGGGAGCCCTAGCCTAAAGCCTAGGGGTGCCCTAGCCTGAAGGCTAGGGGAGCCCTAGCCTTAGCCGAGGGGAGCCCTAGCCTAAAGCCTAGGGGTGCCCTAGCCTGAAGGCTAGGGGAGCCCTAGCCTTAGCCGAGGGGAGCCCTAGCCTAAAGCCTAGGGGTGCCCTAGCCTGAAGGCTAGGGGAGCCCTAGCCTTAGCCGAGGGGAGCCCTAGCCTAAAGCCTAGGGGTGCCCTAGCCTGAAGGCTAGGGGAGCCCTAGCCTTAGCCGAGGGGAGCCCTAGCCTAAAGCCTAGGGGTGCCCTAGCCTGAAGGCTAGGGGAGCCCTAGCCTTAGCCGAGGGGAGCCCTAGCCTAAAGCCTAGGGGTGCCCTAGCCTGAAGGCTAGGGGAGCCCTAGCCTTAGCCGAGGGGAGCCCTAGCCTAAAGCCTAGGGGTGCCCTAGCCTGAAGGCTAGGGGAGCCCTAGCCTTAGCCGAGGGGAGCCCTAGCCTAAAGCCTAGGGGTGCCCTAGCCTGAAGGCTAGGGGAGCCCTAGCCTTAGCCGAGGGGAGCCCTAGCCTAAAGCCTAGGGGTGCCCTAGCCTGAAGGCTAGGGGAGCCCTAGCCTTAGCCGAGGGGAGCCCTAGCCTAAAGCCTAGGGGTGCCCTAGCCTGAAGGCTAGGGGAGCCCTAGCCTTAGCCGAGGGGAGCCCTAGCCTAAAGCCTAGGGGTGCCCTAGCCTGAAGGCTAGGGGAGCCCTAGCCTTAGCCGAGGGGAGCCCTAGCCTAAAGCCTAGGGGTGCCCTAGCCTGAAGGCTAGGGGAGCCCTAGCCTTAGCCGAGGGGAGCCCTAGCCTAAAGCCTAGGGGTGCCCTAGCCTGAAGGCTAGGGGAGCCCTAGCCTTAGCCGAGGGGAGCCCTAGCCTAAAGCCTAGGGGTGCCCTAGCCTGAAGGCTAGGGGAGCCCTAGCCTTAGCCGAGGGGAGCCCTAGCCTAAAGCCTAGGGGTGCCCTAGCCTGAAGGCTAGGGGAGCCCTAGCCTTAGCCGAGGGGAGCCCTAGCCTAAAGCCTAGGGGTGCCCTAGCCTGAAGGCTAGGGGAGCCCTAGCCTTAGCCGAGGGGAGCCCTAGCCTAAAGCCTAGGGGTGCCCTAGCCTGAAGGCTAGGGGAGCCCTAGCCTTAGCCGAGGGGAGCCCTAGCCTAAAGCCTAGGGGTGCCCTAGCCTGAAGGCTAGGGGAGCCCTAGCCTTAGCCGAGGGGAGCCCTAGCCTAAAGCCTAGGGGTGCCCTAGCCTGAAGGCTAGGGGAGCCCTAGCCTTAGCCGAGGGGAGCCCTAGCCTAAAGCCTAGGGGTGCCCTAGCCTGAAGGCTAGGGGAGCCCTAGCCTTAGCCGAGGGGAGCCCTAGCCTAAAGCCTAGGGGTGCCCTAGCCTGAAGGCTAGGGGAGCCCTAGCCTTAGCCGAGGGGAGCCCTAGCCTAAAGCCTAGGGGTGCCCTAGCCTGAAGGCTAGGGGAGCCCTAGCCTTAGCCGAGGGGAGCCCTAGCCTAAAGCCTAGGGGTGCCCTAGCCTGAAGGCTAGGGGAGCCCTAGCCTTAGCCGAGGGGAGCCCTAGCCTAAAGCCTAGGGGTGCCCTAGCCTGAAGGCTAGGGGAGCCCTAGCCTTAGCCGAGGGGAGCCCTAGCCTAAAGCCTAGGGGTGCCCTAGCCTGAAGGCTAGGGGAGCCCTAGCCTTAGCCGAGGGGAGCCCTAGCCTAAAGCCTAGGGGTGCCCTAGCCTGAAGGCTAGGGGAGCCCTAGCCTTAGCCGAGGGGAGCCCTAGCCTAAAGCCTAGGGGTGCCCTAGCCTGAAGGCTAGGGGAGCCCTAGCCTTAGCCGAGGGGAGCCCTAGCCTAAAGCCTAGGGGTGCCCTAGCCTGAAGGCTAGGGGAGCCCTAGCCTTAGCCGAGGGGAGCCCTAGCCTAAAGCCTAGGGGTGCCCTAGCCTGAAGGCTAGGGGAGCCCTAGCCTTAGCCGAGGGGAGCCCTAGCCTAAAGCCTAGGGGTGCCCTAGCCTGAAGGCTAGGGGAGCCCTAGCCTTAGCCGAGGGGAGCCCTAGCCTAAAGCCTAGGGGTGCCCTAGCCTGAAGGCTAGGGGAGCCCTAGCCTTAGCCGAGGGGAGCCCTAGCCTAAAGCCTAGGGGTGCCCTAGCCTGAAGGCTAGGGGAGCCCTAGCCTTAGCCGAGGGGAGCCCTAGCCTAAAGCCTAGGGGTGCCCTAGCCTGAAGGCTAGGGGAGCCCTAGCCTTAGCCGAGGGGAGCCCTAGCCTAAAGCCTAGGGGTGCCCTAGCCTGAAGGCTAGGGGAGCCCTAGCCTTAGCCGAGGGGAGCCCTAGCCTAAAGCCTAGGGGTGCCCTAGCCTGAAGGCTAGGGGAGCCCTAGCCTTAGCCGAGGGGAGCCCTAGCCTAAAGCCTAGGGGTGCCCTAGCCTGAAGGCTAGGGGAGCCCTAGCCTTAGCCGAGGGGAGCCCTAGCCTAAAGCCTAGGGGTGCCCTAGCCTGAAGGCTAGGGGAGCCCTAGCCTTAGCCGAGGGGAGCCCTAGCCTAAAGCCTAGGGGTGCCCTAGCCTGAAGGCTAGGGGAGCCCTAGCCTTAGCCGAGGGGAGCCCTAGCCTAAAGCCTAGGGGTGCCCTAGCCTGAAGGCTAGGGGAGCCCTAGCCTTAGCCGAGGGGAGCCCTAGCCTAAAGCCTAGGGGTGCCCTAGCCTGAAGGCTAGGGGAGCCCTAGCCTTAGCCGAGGGGAGCCCTAGCCTAAAGCCTAGGGGTGCCCTAGCCTGAAGGCTAGGGGAGCCCTAGCCTTAGCCGAGGGGAGCCCTAGCCTAAAGCCTAGGGGTGCCCTAGCCTGAAGGCTAGGGGAGCCCTAGCCTTAGCCGAGGGGAGCCCTAGCCTAAAGCCTAGGGGTGCCCTAGCCTGAAGGCTAGGGGAGCCCTAGCCTTAGCCGAGGGGAGCCCTAGCCTAAAGCCTAGGGGTGCCCTAGCCTGAAGGCTAGGGGAGCCCTAGCCTTAGCCGAGGGGAGCCCTAGCCTAAAGCCTAGGGGTGCCCTAGCCTGAAGGCTAGGGGAGCCCTAGCCTTAGCCGAGGGGAGCCCTAGCCTAAAGCCTAGGGGTGCCCTAGCCTGAAGGCTAGGGGAGCCCTAGCCTTAGCCGAGGGGAGCCCTAGCCTAAAGCCTAGGGGTGCCCTAGCCTGAAGGCTAGGGGAGCCCTAGCCTTAGCCGAGGGGAGCCCTAGCCTAAAGCCTAGGGGTGCCCTAGCCTGAAGGCTAGGGGAGCCCTAGCCTTAGCCGAGGGGAGCCCTAGCCTAAAGCCTAGGGGTGCCCTAGCCTGAAGGCTAGGGGAGCCCTAGCCTTAGCCGAGGGGAGCCCTAGCCTAAAGCCTAGGGGTGCCCTAGCCTGAAGGCTAGGGGAGCCCTAGCCTTAGCCGAGGGGAGCCCTAGCCTAAAGCCTAGGGGTGCCCTAGCCTGAAGGCTAGGGGAGCCCTAGCCTTAGCCGAGGGGAGCCCTAGCCTAAAGCCTAGGGGTGCCCTAGCCTGAAGGCTAGGGGAGCCCTAGCCTTAGCCGAGGGGAGCCCTAGCCTAAAGCCTAGGGGTGCCCTAGCCTGAAGGCTAGGGGAGCCCTAGCCTTAGCCGAGGGGAGCCCTAGCCTAAAGCCTAGGGGTGCCCTAGCCTGAAGGCTAGGGGAGCCCTAGCCTTAGCCGAGGGGAGCCCTAGCCTAAAGCCTAGGGGTGCCCTAGCCTGAAGGCTAGGGGAGCCCTAGCCTTAGCCGAGGGGAGCCCTAGCCTAAAGCCTAGGGGTGCCCTAGCCTGAAGGCTAGGGGAGCCCTAGCCTTAGCCGAGGGGAGCCCTAGCCTAAAGCCTAGGGGTGCCCTAGCCTGAAGGCTAGGGGAGCCCTAGCCTTAGCCGAGGGGAGCCCTAGCCTAAAGCCTAGGGGTGCCCTAGCCTGAAGGCTAGGGGAGCCCTAGCCTTAGCCGAGGGGAGCCCTAGCCTAAAGCCTAGGGGTGCCCTAGCCTGAAGGCTAGGGGAGCCCTAGCCTTAGCCGAGGGGAGCCCTAGCCTAAAGCCTAGGGGTGCCCTAGCCTGAAGGCTAGGGGAGCCCTAGCCTTAGCCGAGGGGAGCCCTAGCCTAAAGCCTAGGGGTGCCCTAGCCTGAAGGCTAGGGGAGCCCTAGCCTTAGCCGAGGGGAGCCCTAGCCTAAAGCCTAGGGGTGCCCTAGCCTGAAGGCTAGGGGAGCCCTAGCCTTAGCCGAGGGGAGCCCTAGCCTAAAGCCTAGGGGTGCCCTAGCCTGAAGGCTAGGGGAGCCCTAGCCTTAGCCGAGGGGAGCCCTAGCCTAAAGCCTAGGGGTGCCCTAGCCTGAAGGCTAGGGGAGCCCTAGCCTTAGCCGAGGGGAGCCCTAGCCTAAAGCCTAGGGGTGCCCTAGCCTGAAGGCTAGGGGAGCCCTAGCCTTAGCCGAGGGGAGCCCTAGCCTAAAGCCTAGGGGTGCCCTAGCCTGAAGGCTAGGGGAGCCCTAGCCTTAGCCGAGGGGAGCCCTAGCCTAAAGCCTAGGGGTGCCCTAGCCTGAAGGCTAGGGGAGCCCTAGCCTTAGCCGAGGGGAGCCCTAGCCTAAAGCCTAGGGGTGCCCTAGCCTGAAGGCTAGGGGAGCCCTAGCCTTAGCCGAGGGGAGCCCTAGCCTAAAGCCTAGGGGTGCCCTAGCCTGAAGGCTAGGGGAGCCCTAGCCTTAGCCGAGGGGAGCCCTAGCCTAAAGCCTAGGGGTGCCCTAGCCTGAAGGCTAGGGGAGCCCTAGCCTTAGCCGAGGGGAGCCTAAAGCCTAGGGGTGCCCTAGCCTGAAGGCTAGGGGAGCCCTAGCCTTAGCCGAGGGGAGCCTAAAGCCTAGGGGTGCCCTAGCCTGAAGGCTAGGGGAGCCCTAGCCTTAGCCGAGGGGAGCCTAAAGCCTAGGGGTGCCCTAGCCTGAAGGCTAGGGGAGCCCTAGCCTTAGCCGAGGGGAGCCTAAAGCCTAGGGGTGCCCTAGCCTGAAGGCTAGGGGAGCCCTAGCCTTAGCCGAGGGGAGCCTAAAGCCTAGGGGTGCCCTAGCCTGAAGGCTAGGGGAGCCCTAGCCTTAGCCGAGGGGAGCCTAAAGCCTAGGGGTGCCCTAGCCTGAAGGCTAGGGGAGCCCTAGCCTTAGCCGAGGGGAGCCTAAAGCCTAGGGGTGCCCTAGCCTGAAGGCTAGGGGAGCCCTAGCCTTAGCCGAGGGGAGCCTAAAGCCTAGGGGTGCCCTAGCCTGAAGGCTAGGGGAGCCCTAGCCTTAGCCGAGGGGAGCCTAAAGCCTAGGGGTGCCCTAGCCTGAAGGCTAGGGGAGCCCTAGCCTTAGCCGAGGGGAGCCTAAAGCCTAGGGGTGCCCTAGCCTGAAGGCTAGGGGAGCCCTAGCCTTAGCCGAGGGGAGCCTAAAGCCTAGGGGTGCCCTAGCCTGAAGGCTAGGGGAGCCCTAGCCTTAGCCGAGGGGAGCCTAAAGCCTAGGGGTGCCCTAGCCTGAAGGCTAGGGGAGCCCTAGCCTTAGCCGAGGGGAGCCTAAAGCCTAGGGGTGCCCTAGCCTGAAGGCTAGGGGAGCCCTAGCCTTAGCCGAGGGGAGCCTAAAGCCTAGGGGTGCCCTAGCCTGAAGGCTAGGGGAGCCCTAGCCTTAGCCGAGGGGAGCCTAAAGCCTAGGGGTGCCCTAGCCTGAAGGCTAGGGGAGCCCTAGCCTTAGCCGAGGGGAGCCTAAAGCCTAGGGGTGCCCTAGCCTGAAGGCTAGGGGAGCCCTAGCCTTAGCCGAGGGGAGCCTAAAGCCTAGGGGTGCCCTAGCCTGAAGGCT
>NW_027458404.1:0-49809 GCF_050624435.1 Tenrec ecaudatus
AGGGCACCCTTAGGCTTTAGGCTAGGGCTCCCCTAGGCTAAGGCTAGGGCTCCCCTAGCCTTCAGGCTAGGGCACCCCTAGGCTTTAGGCTAGGGCTCCCCTAGGCTAAGGCTAGGGCTCCCCTAGCCTTCAGGCTAGGGCACCCCTAGGCTTTAGGCTCCCCTAGGCTAAGGCTAGGGCTCCCCTAGCCTTCAGGCTAGGGCACCCCTAGGCTTTAGGCTCCCCTAGGCTAAGGCTAGGGCTCCCCTAGCCTTCAGGCTAGGGCACCCCTAGGCTTTAGGCTCCCCTAGGCTAAGGCTAGGGCTCCCCTAGCCTTCAGGCTAGGGCACCCCTAGGCTTTAGGCTCCCCTAGGCTAAGGCTAGGGCTCCCCTAGCCTTCAGGCTAGGGCACCCCTAGGCTTTAGGCTCCCCTAGGCTAAGGCTAGGGCTCCCCTAGCCTTCAGGCTAGGGCACCCCTAGGCTTTAGGCTCCCCTAGGCTAAGGCTAGGGCTCCCCTAGCCTTCAGGCTAGGGCACCCCTAGGCTTTGGGCTAGGGCTCCCCTAGGCTAAGGCTAGGGCTCCCCTAGCCTTCAGGCTAGGGCACCCCTAGGCTTTAGGCTAGGGCTCCCCTAGGCTAAGGCTAGGGCTCCCCTAACCTTCAGGCTAGGGCACCCCTAGGCTTTAGGCTAGGGCTCCCCTAGGCTAAGGCTAGGGCTCCCCTAGCCTTCAGGCTAGGGCACCCCTAGGCTTTAGGCTAGGGCTCCCCTAGGGTAAGGCTAGGGCTCCCCTAGCCTTCAGGCTAGGGCACCCCTAGGCTTTAGGCTAGGGCTCCCCTAGGCTAAGGCTAGGGCTCCCCTAGCCTTCAGGCTAGGGCACCCCTAGGCTTTAGGCTAGGGCTCCCCTAGGCTAAGGCTAGGGCTCCCCTAGCCTTCAGGCTAGGGCACCCCTAGGCTTTAGGCTAGGGCTCCCCTAGGCTAAGGCTAGGGCTCCCCTAGCCTTCAGGCTAGGGCACCCCTAGGCTTTAGGCTAGGGCTCCCCTAGGCTAAGGCTAGGGCTCCCCTAGCCTTCAGGCTAGGGCACCCCTAGGCTTTAGGCTAGGGCTCCCCTAGGCTAAGGCTAGGGCTCCCCTAGCCTTCAGGCTAGGGCACCCCTAGGCTTTAGGCTAGGGCTCCCCTAGGCTAAGGCTAGGGCTCCCCTAGCCTTCAGGCTAGGGCACCCCTAGGCTTTAGGCTCCCCTAGGCTAAGGCTAGGGCTACCCTAGGCTAAGGCTAGGGCTACCCTAGCCTTCAGGCTAGGGCACCCCTAGGCTTTAGACTCCCCTAGGCTAAGGCTAGGGCTCCCCTAGCCTTCAGGCTAGGGCACCCCTAGGCTTTAGGCTCCCCTAGGCTAAGGCTAGGGCTCCCCTAGCCTTCAGGCTAGGGCACCCCTAGGCTTTAGGCTAGGGCTCCCCTAGGCTAAGGCTAGGGCTCCCCTAGCCTTCAGGCTAGGGCACCCCTAGGCTTTAGGCTCCCAAAGGCTAAGGCTAGGGCTACCCTAGGCTAAGGCTAGGGCTCCCCTAGCCTTCAGGCTAGGGCAACCCTAGGCTTTAGGCTCCCCTAGGCTAAGGCTAGGGCTCCCCTAGCCTTCAGGCTAGGGCACCCCTAGGCTTTAGGCAAGGGCTCCCCTAGGCTAAGGCTAGGGCTCCCCTAGCCTTCAGGCTAGGGCACCCCTAGGCTTTAGGCTAGGGCTCCCCTAGGCTAAGGCTAGGGCTCCCCTAGCCTTCAGGCTAGGGCACCCCTAGGCTTTAGGCTAGGGCTCCCCTAGGCTAAGGCTAGGGCACCCCTAGGCTTTAGGCTAGGGCTCCCCTAGGCTAAGACTAGGGCTCCCCTAGCCTTCAGGCTAGGGCACCCCTAGGCTTTAGGCTAGGGCTCCCCTAGGCTAAGGCTAGGGCTCCCCTAGCCTTCAGGCTGGGCACCCCTAGGCTTTAGGCTAGGGCTCCCCTAGGCTAAGGCTAGGGCTCCCCTAGCCTTCAGGCTAGGGCACCCCTAGGCTTTAGGCTAGGGCTCCCCTAGGCTAAGGCTAGGGCTCCCCTAGCCTTCAGGCTAGGGCACCCCTAGGCTTTAGGCTAGGGCTCCCCTAGGCTAAGGCTAGGGCTCCCCTAGCCTTCAGGCTAGGGCACCCCTAGGCTTTAGGCTAGGGCTCCCCTAGGCTAAGGCTAGGGCTCCCCTAGCCTTCAGGCTAGGGCACCCCTAGGCTTTAGGCTAGGGCTCCCCTAGGCTAAGGCTAGGGCACCCCTTGGCTTTAGGCTAGGGCTCCCCTAGGCTAAGGCTAGGGCTCCCCTAGCCTTCAGGCTAGGGCACCCCTAGGCTTTAGGCTAGGGCTCCCCTAGGCTAAGGCTAGGGCTCCCCTAGCCTTCAGGCTAGGGCACCCCTAGGCTTTAGGCTAGGGCTCCCCTAGGCTAAGGCTAGGGCTCCCCTAGCCTTCAGGCTAGGGCACCCCTAGGCTTTAGGCTAGGGCTCCCCTAGGCTAAGGCTAGGGCTCCCCTAGCCTTCAGGCTTGGGCACCCCTAGGCTTTAGGCTAGGGCTCCCCTAGGCTAAGGCTAGGGCTCCCCTAGCCTTCAGGCTAGGGCACCCCTAGGCTTTAGGCTCCCCTAGGCTAAGGCTAGGGCTCCCCTAGCCTTCAGGCTAGGGCATCCCTAGGCTTTAGGCTCCCCTAGGCTAAGGCTAGGGCTCCCCTAGCCTTCAGGCTAGGGCACCCCTAGGCTTTAGGCTCCCCTAGGCTAAGGCTAGGGCTACCCTAGGCTAAGGCTAGGGCTCCCCTAGCCTTCAGGCTAGGGCACCCCTAGGCTTTAGGCTCCCCTAGGCTAAGGCTAGGGCTCCCCTAGCCTTCAGGCTAGGGCACCCCTACGCTTTAGGCTCCCCTAGGCTAAGGCTAGGGCTCCCCTAGCCTTCAGGCTAGGGCACCCCTAGGCTTTAGGCTCCCCTAGGCTAAGGCTAGGGCTACCCTAGGCTGAGGCTAGGGCTACCCTAGCCTTCAGGCTAGGGCACCCTTAGGCTTTAGGCTCCCCTAGGCTAAGGCTAGGGCTCCCCTAGCCTTCAGGCTAGGGCACCCCTAGGCTTTAGGCTCCCCTAGGCTAAGGCTAGGGCTCCCCTAGCCTTCAGGCTAGGGCACCCCTAGGCTTTAGGCTAGGGCTCCCCCAGCCTACAGGCTAGGGCACCCCTAGGCTTTAGGCTCCCCTAGGCTAAGGCTAGGGCTCCCCTAGCCTTCAGGCTAGGGCACCCCAAGCTTTAGGCTCCCCTAGGCTAAGGCTAGGGCTCCCCTAGCCTTCATGCTAGGGCACCCCTAGGCTTTAGGCTAGGGCTCACCTAGGCTAAGGCTAGGGCTCCCCTAGCCTTCAGGCTAGGGCACCCCTAGGCTTTAGGCTCCCCTAGGCTAAGGCTAGGGCACCCCTAGGCTTTAGGCTCCCCTAGGCTACGGCTAGGGCTCCCCTAGCCTTCAGGCTAGGGCACCCCTAGGCTTTAGGCTAGGGCTCCCCTAGGCTAAGGCCAGGGCTCCCCTAGCCTTCAGGCTAGGGCACCCCTAGGCTTTAGGCTAGGGCTCCCCTAGGCTAAGGCCAGGGCTCCCCTAGCCTTCAGGCTAGGGCACCCCTAGGCTTTAGGCTAGGGCTCCCCTAGGCTAAGGCCAGGGCTCCCCTAGCCTTCAGGCTAGGGCACCCCTAGGCTTTAGGCTAGGGCTCCCCTAGGCTAAGGCTAGGGCTCCCCTAGCCTTCAGGCTAGGGCACCCCTAGGCTTTAGGCTAGGGCTCCCCTAGGCTAAGGCTAGGGCTCCCCTAGCCTTCAGGCTAGGGCACCCCTAGGCTTTAGGCTAGGGCTCCCCTAGGCTAAGGCTAGGGCTCCCCTAGCCTTCAGGCTAGGGCACCCCTAGGCTTTAGGCTAGGGCTCCCCTAGGCTAAGGCTAGGGCACCCCTTGGCTTTAGGCTAGGGCTCCCCTAGGCTAAGGCTAGGGCTCCCCTAGCCTTCAGGCTAGGGCACCCCTAGGCTTTAGGCTAGGGCTCCCCTAGGCTAAGGCTAGGGCTCCCCTAGCCTTCAGGCTAGGGCACCCCTAGGCTTTAGGCTAGGGCTCCCCTAGGCTAAGGCTAGGGCTCCCCTAGCCTTCAGGCTAGGGCACCCCTAGGCTTTAGGCTAGGGCTCCCCTAGGCTAAGGCTAGGGCTCCCCTAGCCTTCAGGCTTGGGCACCCCTAGGCTTTAGGCTAGGGCTCCCCTAGGCTAAGGCTAGGGCTCCCCTAGCCTTCAGGCTAGGGCACCCCTAGGCTTTAGGCTCCCCTAGGCTAAGGCTAGGGCTCCCCTAGCCTTCAGGCTAGGGCATCCCTAGGCTTTAGGCTCCCCTAGGCTAAGGCTAGGGCTCCCCTAGCCTTCAGGCTAGGGCACCCCTAGGCTTTAGGCTCCCCTAGGCTAAGGCTAGGGCTACCCTAGGCTAAGGCTAGGGCTCCCCTAGCCTTCAGGCTAGGGCACCCCTAGGCTTTAGGCTCCCCTAGGCTAAGGCTAGGGCTCCCCTAGCCTTCAGGCTAGGGCACCCCTACGCTTTAGGCTCCCCTAGGCTAAGGCTAGGGCTCCCCTAGCCTTCAGGCTAGGGCACCCCTAGGCTTTAGGCTCCCCTAGGCTAAGGCTAGGGCTACCCTAGGCTGAGGCTAGGGCTACCCTAGCCTTCAGGCTAGGGCACCCTTAGGCTTTAGGCTCCCCTAGGCTAAGGCTAGGGCTCCCCTAGCCTTCAGGCTAGGGCACCCCAGGGCTTTAGGCTCCCCTAGGCTAAGGCTAGGGCTCCCCTAGCCTTCAGGCTAGGGCACCCCTAGGCTTTAGGCTAGGGCTCCCCCAGCCTACAGGCTAGGGCACCCCTAGGCTTTAGGCTCCCCTAGGCTAAGGCTAGGGCTCCCCTAGCCTTCAGGCTAGGGCACCCCAAGCTTTAGGCTCCCCTAGGCTAAGGCTAGGGCTCCCCTAGCCTTCATGCTAGGGCACCCCTAGGCTTTAGGCTAGGGCTCACCTAGGCTAAGGCTAGGGCTCCCCTAGCCTTCAGGCTAGGGCACCCCTAGGCTTTAGGCTCCCCTAGGCTAAGGCTAGGGCACCCCTAGGCTTTAGGCTCCCCTAGGCTACGGCTAGGGCTCCCCTAGCCTTCAGGCTAGGGCACCCCTAGGCTTTAGGCTAGGGCTCCCCTAGGCTAAGGCCAGGGCTCCCCTAGCCTTCAGGCTAGGGCACCCCTAGGCTTTAGGCTAGGGCTCCCCTAGGCTAAGGCCAGGGCTCCCCTAGCCTTCAGGCTAGGGCACCCCTAGGCTTTAGTCTAGGGCTCCCCTAGGCTAAGGCCAGGGCTCCCCTAGCCTTCAGGCTAGGGCACCCCTAGGCTTTAGGCTAGGGCTCCCCTAGGCTAAGGCCAGGGCTCCCCTAGCCTTCAGGCTAGGGCACCCCTAGGCTTTAGGCTAGGGCTCCCCTAGGCTAAGGCCAGGGCTCCCCTAGCCTTCAGGCTAGGGCACCCCTAGGCTTTAGGCTAGGGCTCCCCTAGGCTAAGGCCAGGGCTCCCCTAGCCTTCAGGCTAGGGCACCCCTAGGCTTTAGGCTAGGGCTCCCCTAGGCTAAGGCCAGGGCTCCACTAGCCTTCAGGCTAGGGCACCCCTAGGCTTTAGGCTAGGGCTCCCCTAGGCTAAGGCCAGGGCTCCCCTAGCCTTCAGGCTAGGGCACCCCTAGGCTTTAGGCTAGGGCTCCCCTAGGCTAAGGCCAGGGCTCCCCTAGCCTTCAGGCTAGGGCACCCCTAGGCTTTAGGCTAGGGCTCCCCTAGGCTAAGGCCAGGGCTCCCCTAGCCTTCAGGCTAGGGCACCCCTAGGCTTTAGGCTAGGGCTCCCCTAGGCTAAGGCCAGGGCTCCCCTAGCCTTCAGGCTAGGGCACCCCTAGGCTTTAGGCTAGGGCTCCCCTAGGCTAAGGCCAGGGCTCCCCTAGCCTTCAGGCTAGGGCACCCCTAGGCTTTAGGCTAGGGCTCCCCTAGGCTAAGGCCAGGGCTCCCCTAGCCTTCAGGCTAGGGCACCCCTAGGCTTTAGGCTAGGGCTCCCCTAGGCTAAGGCCAGGGCTCCCCTAGCCTTCAGGCTAGGGCACCCCTAGGCTTTAGGCTCCCCTAGGCTAAGGCCAGGGCTCCCCTAGCCTTCAGGCTAGGGCACCCCTAGGCTTTAGGCTCCCCTAGGCTAAGGCCAGGGCTCCCCTAGCCTTCAGGCTAATGCACCCCTAGGCTTTAGGCTCCCCTAGGCTAAGGCCAGGGCTCCCCTAGCCTTCAGGCTAGGGCACCCCTAGGCTTTAGGCTCCCCTAGGCTAAGGCCAGGGCTCCCCTAGCCTTCAGGCTAGGGCACGCCTAGGCTTTAGGCTCCCCTAGGCTAAGGCCAGGGCTCCCCTAGCCTTCAGGCTAGGGTACCCCTAGGCTTTAGACTAGGGCTCCCCTAGGCTAAGGCCAGGGCTCCCGTAGCCTTCAGGCTAGGGCACCCCTAGGCTTTAGGCTAGGGCTCCCCTAGGCTAAGGCCAGGGCTCCCCTAGCCTTCAGGTTAGGGCACCCCTAGGCTTTAGGCTAGGGCTCCCCTAGGCTAAGGCCAGGGCTCCCCTAGCCTTCAGGCTAGGGCACCCCTAGGCTTTAGGCTAGGGCTCCCCTAGGCTAAGGCCAGGGCTCCCCTAGCCTTCAGGCTAGGGCACCCCTAGGCTTTAGGCTAGGGCTCCCCTAGGCTAAGGCCAGGGCTCCCCTAGCCTTCAGGCTAGGGCACCCCTAGGCTTTAGGCTAGGGCTCCCCTAGGCTAAGGCCAGGGCTCCCCTAGCCTTCAGGCTAGGGCACCCCTAGGCTTTAGGCTAGGGATCCCCTAGGCTAAGGCCAGGGCGCCCCTAGCCTTCAGGCTAGGGCACCCGTAGGCTTTAGGCTAGGGCTCCCCTAGGCTAAGGCTAGGGCTACCCTAGCCTTTAGGCTCCCCTAGGCTAAAGCGAGGGCTCCCCTAGCCTTCAGGCTAGGGCACCCCTAGGCTTTAGGCTCCCCTAGGCTAAGGCTAGGGCTCCGCTAGCCTTCAGGCTAGGGCACCCCTAGGCTTTAGGCTAGGGCTCCCCTAGGCTAAGGCTAGGGCTCCCCTAGCCTTCAGGCTAGGGCACCCCTAGGCTTTAGGCTCCCCTAGGCTAAGGCTAGGGCTACCCTAGGCTAAGGCTAGGGCTCCCCTAGCCTTCAGGCTAGGGCACCCCTAGGCTTTAGGCTAGGGCTCCCCTAGGCTAAGGCTAGGGCACCCCTAGGCTTTAGGCCAGGGCTCCCCTAGGCTAAGGCTAGGGCTCCCCTAGCCTTCAGGCTAGGGCACCCCTAGGCTTTAGGTTAGGGCTCCCCTAGGCTAAGGCTAGGGCTCCCCTAGCCTTCAGGCTCGGGCACCCCTAGGCTTTAGGCTAGGGCTCCCCTAGGCTAAGGCTAGGGCTCCCCTAGCCTTCAGGCTAGGGCACCCCTAGGCTTTAGGCTCCCCTAGGCTAAGGCTAGGGCTCCCCTAGCCTTCAGGCTAGGGCATCCCTAGGCTTTAGGCTCCCCTAGGCTAAGGCTAGGGCTCCCCTAGCCTTCAGGCTAGGGCATCCCTAGGCTTTAGGCTCCCCTAGGCTAAGGCTAGGGCTCCCCTAGCCTTCAGGCTAGGGCACCCCTAGGCTTTAGGCTCCCCTACGCTAAGGCTAGGGCTACCCTAGGCTAAGGCCAGGGCTCCCCTAGCCTTCAGGCTAGGGCACCCCAAGGCTTTAGGCTAGGGCTCCCCTAGGCTAAGGCCAGGGCTCCCCTAGCCTTCAGGCTAGGGCACCCCAAGGCTTTAGGCTAGGGCTCCCCTAGGCTAAGGCCAGGGCTCCCCTAGCCTTCAGGCTAGGGCACCCCTAGGCTTTAGGCTAGGGCTCCCCTAGGCTAAGGCCAGGGCTCCCCTAGCCTTCAGGCTAGGGCAACCCTAGGCTTTAGGCTAGGGCTCCCCTAGGCTAAGGCCAGGGCTCCCCTAGCCTTCAGGCTAGGGCACCCCTAGGCTTTAGGCTAGGGCTCCCCTAGGCTAAGGCCAGGGCTCCCCTAGCCTTCAGGCTAGGGCATCCCTAGGCTTTAGGCTAGGGCTCCCCTAGGCTAAGGCCAGGGCTCCCCTAGCCTTCAGGCTAGGGCACCCCTAGGCTTTAGGCTAGGGCTCCCCTAGGCTAAGGCCAGGGCTCCCCTAGCCTTCAGGCTAGGGCACCCCTAGGCTTTAGGCTAGGGCTCCCCTAGGCTAAGGCCAGGGCTCCCCTAGCCTTCAGGCTAGGGCACCCCTAGGCTTTAGGCTAGGGCTCCCCTAGGCTAAGGCCAGGGCTCCCCTAGCCTTCAGGCTAGGGCACCCCTAGGCTTTAGGCTAGGGCTCCCCTAGGCTAAGGCCAGGGCTCCCCTAGCCTTCAGGCTAGGGCACCCCTAGGCTTTAGGCTAGGGCTCCCCTAGGCTAAGGCCAGGGCTCCCCTAGCCTTCAGGCTAGGGCACACCCTAGGCTTTAGGCTAGGGCTCCCCTAGGCTAAGGCCAGGGCTCCCCTAGCCTTCAAGCTAGGGCACACCTAGGCTTTAGGCTCCCCTAGGCTAAGGCCAGGGCTCCCCTAGCCTTCAGGCTAGGGCACCCCTAGGCTTTAGGCTCCCTAGGCTAAGGCCAGGGCTCCCCTAGCCTTCAGGCTAATGCACCCCTAGGCTTTAGGCTCCCCTAGGCTAAGGCCAGGGCTCCCCTAGCCTTCAGGCTAGGGCACCCCTAGGCTTTAGGCTCCCCTAGGCTAAGGCCAGGGCTCCCCTAGCCTTCAGGCTAGGGCACGCCTAGGCTTTAGGCTCCCCTAGGCTAAGGCCAGGGCTCCCCTAGCCTTCAGGCTAGGGCACCCCTAGGCTTTAGACTAGGGCTCCCCTAGGCTAAGGCCAGGGCTCCCGTAGCCTTCAGGCTAGGGCACCCCTAGGCTTTAGGCTAGGGCTCCCCTAGGCTAAGGCCAGGGCTCCCCTAGCCTTCAGGTTAGGGCACCCCTAGGCTTTAGGCTAGGGCTCCCCTAGGCTAAGGCCAGGGCTCCCCTAGCCTTCAGGCTAGGGCACCCCTAGGCTTTAGGCTAGGGCTCCCCTAGGCTAAGGCCAGGGCTCCCCTAGCCTTCAGGCTAGGGCACCCCTAGGCTTTAGGCTAGGGCTCCCCTAGGCTAAGGCCAGTGCTCCCCTAGCCTTCAGGCTAGGGCACCCCTAGGCTTTAGGCTAGGGCTCCCCTAGGCTAAGGCCAGGGCTCCCCTAGCCTTCAGGCTAGGGCACCCCTAGGCTTTAGGCTAGGGATCCCCTAGGCTAAGGCCAGGGCGCCCCTAGCCTTCAGGCTAGGGCACCCGTAGGCTTTAGGCTAGGGCTCCCCTAGGCTAAGGCTAGGGCTACCCTAGCCTTTAGGCTCCCCTAGGCTAAAGCGAGGGCTCCCCTAGCCTTCAGGCTAGGGCACCCCTAGGCTTTAGGCTCCCCTAGGCTAAGGCTAGGGCTCCGCTAGCCTTCAGGCTAGGGCACCCCTAGGCTTTAGGCTAGGGCTCCCCTAGGCTAAGGCTAGGGCTCCCCTAGCCTTCAGGCTAGGGCACCCCTAGGCTTTAGGCTCCCCTAGGCTAAGGCTAGGGCTACCCTAGGCTAAGGCTAGGGCTCCCCTAGCCTTCAGGCTAGGGCACCCTAGGCTTTAGGCTAGGGCTCCCCTAGGCTAAGGCTAGGGCACCCCTAGGCTTTAGGCCAGGGCTCCCCTAGGCTAAGGCTAGGGCTCCCCTAGCCTTCAGGCTAGGGCACCCCTAGGCTTTAGGTTAGGGCTCCCCTAGGCTAAGGCTAGGGCTCCCCTAGCCTTCAGGCTCGGGCACCCCTAGGCTTTAGGCTAGGGCTCCCCTAGGCTAAGGCTAGGGCTCCCCTAGCCTTCAGGCTAGGGCACCCCTAGGCTTTAGGCTCCCCTAGGCTAAGGCTAGGGCTCCCCTAGCCTTCAGGCTAGGGCATCCCTAGGCTTTAGGCTCCCCTAGGCTAAGGCTAGGGCTCCCCTAGCCTTCAGGCTAGGGCACCCCTAGGCTTTAGGCTCCCCTACGCTAAGGCTAGGGCTACCCTAGGCTAAGGCTAGGGCTCCCCTAGCCTTCAGGCTAGGGCACCCCTAGGCTTTAGGCTCCCCTACGCTAAGGCTAGGGCTCCCCTAGCCTTCAGGCTAGGGCACCCCTAGGCTTTAGGCTCCCCTAGGCTAAGGCTAGGGCTCCCCTAGCCTTCAGGCTAGGGCACCCCTAGGCTTTAGGCTCCCCTAGGCTAAGGCTAGGGCTACCCTAGGCTGAGGCTAGGGCTCCCTAGCCTTCAGGCTAGGGCACCCCTAGGCTTTAGGCTCCCCTAGGCTAAGGCTAGGGCTCCCCTAGCCTTTAGGCTAGGGCACCCCTAGGCTTTAGGCTCCCCTAGGCTAAGGCTAGGGCTCCCCTAGCCTTCAGGCTAGGGCACCCCTAGGCTTTAGGCTAGGGCTCCCCTAGGCTAAGGCTAGGGCTCCCCTAGCTTCAGGCTAGGGCACCCCTAGGCTTTAGGCTCCCCTAGGCTAAGGCTAGGGCTCCCCTAGCCTTCAGGCTAGGGCACCCCCTAGGCTTTAGGCTAGGGCTCCCCTAGGCTAAGGCCAGGGCTCCCCTAGCCTTCAGGCTAGGGCACCCCTAGGCTTTAGGCTAGGGCTCCCCTAGGCTAAGGCCAGGGCTCCCCTAGCCTTCAGGCTAGGGCACCCCTAGGCTTTAGGCTAGGGCTCCCCTAGGCTAAGGCCAGGGCTCCCCTAGCCTTCAGGCTAGGGCACCCCTAGGCTTTAGGCTAGGGCTCCCCTAGGCTAAGGCCAGGGCTCCCCTAGCCTTCAGGCTAGGGCACCCCTAGGCTTTAGGCTAGGGCTCCCCTAGGCTAAGGCCAGGGCTCCCCTAGCCTTCAGGCTAGGGCACCCCTAGGCTTTAGACTAGGGCTCCCCTAGGCTAAGGCCAGGGCTCCCCTAGCCTTCAGGCTAGGGCACCCCTAGGCTTTAGGCAAGGGCTCCCCTAGGCTAAGGCCAGGGCTCCCCTAGCCTTCAGGCTAGGGCACCCCTAGGCTTTAGGCTCCCCTAGGCTAAGGCTAGGGCTCCCCTAGCCTTCAGGCTAGGGCACCCCAAGCTTTAGGCTCCCCTAGGCTAAGGCTAGGGCTCCCCTAGCCTTCAGGCTAGGGCACCCCTAGGCTTTAGGCTCCCCTAGGCTAAGGCTAGGGCTCCCCTAGCCTTCAGGCTAGGGCACCCCTAGGCTTTAGGCTAGGGCTCCCCCAGCCTACAGGCTAGGGCACCCCTAGGCTTTAGGCTCCCCTAGGCTAAGGCTAGGGCTCCCCTAGCCTTCAGGCTAGGGCACCCCAAGCTTTAGGCTCCCCTAAGCTAAGGCTAGGGCTCCCCTAGCCTTCATGCTAGGGCACCCCTAGGCTTTAGGCTAGGGCTCACCTAGGCTAAGGCTAGGGCTCCCCTAGCCTTCAGGCTAGGGCACCCCTAGGCTTTAGGCTCCCCTAGGCTAAGGCTAGGGCACCCCTAGGCTTTAGGCTCCCCTAGGCTACGGCTAGGGCTCCCCTAGCCTTCAGGCTAGGGCACCCCTAGGCTTTAGGCTAGGGCTCCCCTAGGCTAAGGCCAGGGCTCCCCTAGCCTTCAGGCTAGGGCACCCCTAGGCTTTAGGCTAGGGCTCCCCTAGGCTAAGGCCAGGGCTCCCCTAGCCTTCAGGCTAGGGCACCCCTAGGCTTTAGGCTAGGGCTCCCCTAGGCTTAGGCCAGGGCTCCCCTAGCCTTCAGGCTAGGGCACCCCTAGGCTTTAGGCTAGGGCTCCCCTAGGCTAAGGCCAGGGCTCCCCTAGCCTTCAGGCTAGGGCACCCCTAGGCTTTAGGCTAGGGCTCCCCTAGGCTAAGGCCAGGGCTCCCCTAGCCTTCAGGGTAGGGCACCCCTAGGCTTTAGGCTAGGGCTCCCCTAGGCTAAGGCCAGGGCTCCCCTAGCCTTCAGGCTAGGGCACCCCTAGGCTTTAGGCTAGGGCTCCCCTAGGCTAAGGCCAGGGCTCCCCTAGCCTTCAGGCTAGGGCACCCCTAGGCTTTAGGCTAGGGCTCCCCTAGGCTAAGGCCAGGGCTCCCCTAGCCTTCAGGCTAGGGCACCCCAAGGCTTTAGGCTAGGGCTCCCCTAGGCTAAGGCCAGGGCTCCCCTAGCCTTCAGGCTAGGGCACCCCAAGGCTTTAGGCTAGGGCTCCCCTAGGCTAAGGCCAGGGCTCCCCTAGCTTTCAGGCTAGGGCACCCCTAGGCTTTAGGCTAGGGCTCCCCTAGGCTAAGGCCAGGGCTCCCCTAGCCTTCAGGCTAGGGCACCCCTAGGCTTTAGGCTAGGGCTCCCCTAGGCTAAGGCCAGGGCTCCCCTAGCCTTCAGGCTAGGGCACCCCTAGGCTTTAGGCTAGGGCTCCCCTAGGCTAAGGCCAGGGCTCCCCTAGCCTTCAGGCTAGGGCACCCCTAGGCTTTAGGCTAGGGCTCCCCTAGGCTAAGGCCAGGTCTCCCCTAGCCTTCAGGCTAGGGCACCCCTAGGCTTTAGGCTAGGGCTCCCCTAGGCTAAGGCCAGGGCTCCCCTAGCCTTCAGGCTAGGGCACCCCTAGGCTTTAGGCTAGGGCTCCCCTAGGCTAAGGCCAGGGCTCCCCTAGCCTTCAGGCTAGGGCACCCCTAGGCTTTAGGCTAGGGCTCCCCTAGGCTAAGGCCAGGGCTCCCCTAGCCTTCAGGCTAGGGCACCCCTAGGCTTTAGGCTAGGGCTCCCCTAGGCTAAGGCCAGGGCTCCCCTAGCCTTCAGGCTAGGGCACCCCTAGGCTTTAGGCTAGGGCTCCCCTAGGCTAAGGCCAGGGCTCCCCTAGCCTTCAGGCTAGGGCACCCCTAGGCTTTAGGCTAGGGCTCCCCTAGGCTAAGGCCAGGGCTCCCCTAGCCTTCAGGCTAGGGCACCCCTAGGCTTTAGGCTCCCCTAGGCTAAGGCCAGGGCTCCCCTAGCCTTCAGGCTAGGGCACCCCTAGGCTTTAGGCTCCCCTAGGCTAAGGCCAGGGCTCCCCTAGCCTTCAGGCTAATGCACCCCTAGGCTTTAGGCTCCCCTAGGCTAAGGCCAGGGCTCCCCTAGCCTTCAGGCTAGGGCACCCCTAGGCTTTAGGCTCCCCTAGGCTAAGGCCAGGGCTCCCCTAGCCTTCAGGCTAGGGCACGCTTAGGCTTTAGGCTCCCCTAGGCTAAGGCCAGGGCTCCCCTAGCCTTCAGGCTAGGGCACCCCTAGGCTTTAGACTAGGGCTCCCCTAGGCTAAGGCCAGGGCTCCCGTAGCCTTCAGGCTAGGGCACCCCTAGGCTTTAGGCTAGGGCTCCCCTAGGCTAAGGCCAGGGCTCCCCTAGCCTTCAGGCTAGGGCACCCCTAGGCTTTAGGCTAGGGCTCCCCTAGGCTAAGGCCAGGGCTCCCCTAGCCTTCAGGCTAGGGCACCCCTAGGCTTTAGGCTAGGGCTCCCCTAGGCTAAGGCCAGGGCTCCCCTAGCCTTCAGGCTAGGGCACCCCTAGGCTTTAGGCTAGGGCTCCCCTAGGCTAAGGCCAGGGCTCCCCTAGCCTTCAGGCTAGGGCACCCCTAGGCTTTAGGCTAGGGCTCCCCTAGGCTAAGGCCAGGGCTCCCCTAGCCTTCAGGCTAGGGCACCCCTAGGCTTTAGGCTAGGGCTCCCCTAGGCTAAGGCCAGGGCTCCCCTAGCCTTCAGGCTAGGGCACCCCTAGGCTTTAGGCTAGGGATCCCCTAGGCTAAGGCCAGGGCGCCCCTAGCCTTCAGGCTAGGGCACCCGTAGGCTTTAGGCTAGGGCTCCCCTAGGCTAAGGCTAGGGCTACCCTAGCCTTTAGGCTCCCCTAGGCTAAAGCGAGGGCTCCCCTAGCCTTCAGGCTAGGGCACCCCTAGGCTTTAGGCTCCCCTAGGCTAAGGCTAGGGCTCCGCTAGCCTTCAGGCTAGGGCACCCCTAGGCTTTAGGCTAGGGCTCCCCTAGGCTAAGGCTAGGGCTCCCCTAGCCTTCAGGCTAGGGCACCCCTAGGCTTTAGGCTCCCCTAGGCTAAGGCTAGGGCTACCCTAGGCTAAGGCTAGGGCTCCCCTAGCCTTCAGGCTAGGGCACCCCTAGGCTTTAGGCTAGGGCTCCCCTAGGCTAAGGCTAGGGCACCCCTAGGCTTTAGGCCAGGGCTCCCCTAGGCTAAGGCTAGGGCTCCCCTAGCCTTCAGGCTAGGGCACCCCTAGGCTTTAGGCTAGGGCTCCCCTAGGCTAAGGCTAGGGCTCCCCTAGCCTTCAGGCTAGGGCACACCTAGGCTTTAGGCTAGGGCTCCCCTAGGCTAAGGCTAGGGCTCCCCTAGCCTTCAGGCTAGGGCACCCCTAGGCTTTAGGTTAGGGCTCCCCTAGGCTAAGGCTAGGGCTCCCCTAGCCTTCAGGCTCGGGCACCCCTAGGCTTTAGGCTAGGGCTCCCCTAGGCTAAGGCTAGGGCTCCCCTAGCCTTCAGGCTAGGGCACCCCTAGGCTTTAGGCTCCCCTAGGCTAAGGCTAGGGCTCCCCTAGCCTTCAGGCTAGGGCATCCCTAGGCTTTAGGCTCCCCTAGGCTAAGGCTAGGGCTCCCCTAGCCTTCAGGCTAGGGCACCCCTAGGCTTTAGGCTCCCCTACGCTAAGGCTAGGGCTACCCTAGGCTAAGGCTAGGGCTCCCCTAGCCTTCAGGCTAGGGCACCCCTAGGCTTTAGGCTCCCCTAGGCTAAGGCTAGGGCTCCCCTAGCCTTCAGGCTAGGGCACCCCTAGGCTTTAGGCTCCCCTAGGCTAAGGCTAGGGCTCCCCTAGCCTTCAGGCTAGGGCACCCCTAGGCTTTAGGCTCCCCTAGGCTAAGGCTAGGGCTACCCTAGGCTGAGGCTAGGGCTCCCCTAGCCTTCAGGCTAGGGCACCCCTAGGCTTTAGGCTCCCCTAGGCTAAGGCTAGGGCTCCCCTAGCCTTTAGGCTAGGGCACCCCTAGGCTTTAGGCTCCCCCAGGCTAAGGCTAGGGCTCCCCTAGCCTTCAGGCTAGGGCACCCCTAGGCTTTAGGCTAGGGCTCCCCTAGGCTAAGGCTAGGGCTCCCCTAGCCTTCAGGCTAGGGCACCCCTAGGCTTTAGGCTCCCCTAGGCTAAGGCTAGGGCTCCCCTAGCCTTCAGGCTAGGGCACCCCTAGGCTTTAGGCTAGGGCTCCCCTAGGCTAAGGCCAGGGCTCCCCTAGCCTTCAGGCTAGGGCACCCCTAGGCTTTAGGCTAGGGCTCCCCTAGGCTAAGGCCAGGGCTCCCCTAGCCTTCAGGCTAGGGCACCCCTAGGCTTTAGGCTAGGGCTCCCCTAGGCTAAGGCCAGGGCTCCCCTAGCCTTCAGGCTAGGGCACCCCTAGGCTTTAGGCTAGGACTCCCCTAGGCTAAGGCCAGGGCTCCCCTAGACTTCAGGCTAGGGCACCCCTAGGCTTTAGGCTAGGGCTCCCCTAGGCTAAGGCCAGGGCTCCCCTAGCCTTCAGGCTAGGGCACCCCTAGGCTTTAGACTAGGGCTCCCCTAGGCTAAGGCCAGGGCTCCCCTAGCCTTCAGGCTAGGGCACCCCTAGGCTTTAGGCAAGGGCTCCCCTAGGCTAAGGCCAGGGCTCCCCTAGCCTTCAGGCTAGGGCACCCCTAGGCTTTAGGCAAGGGCTCCCCTAGGCTAAGGCCAGGGCTCCCCTAGCCTTCAGGCTAGGGCACCCCTAGGCTTTAGGCAAGGGCTCCCCTAGGCTAAGGCCAGGGCTCCCCTAGCCTTCAGGCTAGGGCACCCCTAGGCTTTAGGCTCCCCTAGGCTAAGGCTAGGGCTCCCCTAGCCTTCAGGCTAGGGCACCCCAAGCTTTAGGCTCCCCTAGGCTAAGGCTAGGGCTCCCCTAGCCTTCAGGCTAGGGCACCCCTAGGCTTTAGGCTCCCCTAGGCTAAGGCTAGGGCTCCCCTAGCCTTCAGGCTAGGGCACCCCTAGGCTTTAGGCTAGGGCTCCCCCAGCCTACAGGCTAGGGCACCCCTAGGCTTTAGGCTCCCCTAGGCTAAGGCTAGGGCTCCCCTAGCCTTCAGGCTAGGGCACCCCAAGCTTTAGGCTCCCCTAAGCTAAGGCTAGGGCTCCCCTAGCCTTCATGCTAGGGCACCCCTAGGCTTTAGCTAGGGCTCACCTAGGCTAAGGCTAGGGCTCCCCTAGCCTTCAGGCTAGGGCACCCCTAGGCTTTAGGCTCCCCTAGGCTAAGGCTAGGGCACCCCTAGGCTTTAGGCTCCCCTAGGCTACGGCTAGGGCTCCCCTAGCCTTCAGGCTAGGGCACCCCTAGGCTTTAGGCTAGGGCTCCCCTAGGCTAAGGCCAGGGCTCCCCTAGCCTTCAGGCTAGGGCACCCCTAGGCTTTAGGCTAGGGCTCCCCTAGGCTAAGGCCAGGGCTCCCCTAGCCTTCAGGCTAGGGCACCCCTAGGCTTTAGGCTAGGGCTCCCCTAGGCTTAGGCCAGGGCTCCCCTAGCCTTCAGGCTAGGGCACCCCTAGGCTTTAGGCTAGGGCTCCCCTAGGCTAAGGCCAGGGCTCCCCTAGCCTTCAGGCTAGGGCACCCCTAGGCTTTAGGCTAGGGCTCCCCTAGGCTAAGGCCAGGGCTCCCCTAGCCTTCAGGGTAGGGCACCCCTAGGCTTTAGGCTAGGGCTCCCCTAGGCTAAGGCCAGGGCTCCCCTAGCCTTCAGGCTAGGGCACCCCTAGGCTTTAGGCTAGGGCTCCCCTAGGCTAAGGCCAGGGCTCCCCTAGCCTTCAGGCTAGGGCACCCCTAGTCTTTAGGCTAGGGCTCCCCTAGGCTAAGGCCAGGGCTCCCCTAGCCTTCAGGCTAGGGCACCCCAAGGCTTTAGGCTAGGGCTCCCCTAGGCTAAGGCCAGGGCTCCCCTAGCCTTCAGGCTAGGGCACCCCAAGGCTTTAGGCTAGGGCTCCCCTAGGCTAAGGCCAGGGCTGCCCTAGCTTTCAGGCTAGGGCACCCCTAGGCTTTAGGCTAGGGCTCCCCTAGGCTAAGGCCAGGGCTCCCCTAGCCTTCAGGCTAGGGCACCCCTAGGCTTTAGGCTAGGGCTCCCCTAGGCTAAGGCCAGGGCTCCCCTAGCCTTCAGGCTAGGGCACCCCTAGGCTTTAGGCTAGGGCTCCCCTAGGCTAAGGCCAGGGCTCCCCTAGCCTTCAGGCTAGGGCACCCCTAGGCTTTAGGCTAGGGCTCCCCTAGGCTAAGGCCAGGGCTCCCCTAGCCTTCAGGCTAGGGCACCCCTAGGCTTTAGGCTAGGGCTCCCCTAGGCTAAGGCCAGGGCTCCCCTAGCCTTCAGGCTAGGGCACCCCTAGGCTTTAGGCTAGGGCTCCCCTAGGCTAAGGCCAGGGCTCCCCTAGCCTTCAGGCTAGGGCACCCCTAGGCTTTAGGCTAGGGCTCCCCTAGGCTAAGGCCAGGGCTCCCCTAGCCTTCAGGCTAGGGCACCCCTAGGCTTTAGGCTAGGGCTCCCCTAGGCTAAGGCCAGGGCTCCCCTAGCCTTCAGGCTAGGGCACCCCTAGGCTTTAGGCTAGGGCTCCCCTAGGCTAAGGCCAGGGCTCCCCTAGCCTTCAGGCTAGGGCACCCCTAGGCTTTAGGCTAGGGCTCCCCTAGGCTAAGGCCAGGGCTCCCCTAGCCTTCAGGCTAGGGCACCCCTAGGCTTTAGGCTCCCCTAGGCTAAGGCCAGGGCTCCCCTAGCCTTCAGGCTAGGGCACCCCTAGGCTTTAGGCTCCCCTAGGCTAAGGCCAGGGCTCCCCTAGCCTTCAGGCTAATGCACCCCTAGGCTTTAGGCTCCCCTAGGCTAAGGCCAGGGCTCCCTAGCCTTCAGGCTAGGGCACCCCTAGGCTTTAGGCTCCCCTAGGCTAAGGCCAGGGCTCCCCTAGCCTTCAGGCTAGGGCACGCCTAGGCTTTAGGCTCCCCTAGGCTAAGGCCAGGGCTCCCCTAGCCTTCAGGCTAGGGCACCCCTAGGCTTTAGACTAGGGCTCCCCTAGGCTAAGGCCAGGGCTCCCGTAGCCTTCAGGCTAGGGCACCCCTAGGCTTTAGGCTAGGGCTCCCCTAGGCTAAGGCCAGGGCTCCCCTAGCCTTCAGGCTAGGGCACCCCTAGGCTTTAGGCTAGGGCTCCCCTAGGCTAAGGCCAGGGCTCCCCTAGCCTTCAGGCTAGGGCACCCCTAGGCTTTAGGCTAGGGCTCCCCTAGGCTAAGGCCAGGGCTCCCCTAGCCTTCAGGCTAGGGCACCCCTAGGCTTTAGGCTAGGGCTCCCCTAGGCTAAGGCCAGGGCTCCCCTAGCCTTCAGGCTAGGGCACCCCTAGGCTTTAGGCTAGGGCTCCCCTAGGCTAAGGCCAGGGCTCCCCTAGCCTTCAGGCTAGGGCACCCCTAGGCTTTAGGCTAGGGCTCCCCTAGGCTAAGGCCAGGGCTCCCCTAGCCTTCAGGCTAGGGCACCCCTAGGCTTTAGGCTAGGGATCCCCTAGGCTAAGGCCAGGGCGCCCCTAGCCTTCAGGCTAGGGCACCCGTAGGCTTTAGGCTAGGGCTCCCCTAGGCTAAGGCTAGGGCCACCCTAGCCTTTAGGCTCCCCTAGGCTAAAGCGAGGGCTCCCCTAGCCTTCAGGCTAGGGCACCCCTAGGCTTTAGGCTCCCCTAGGCTAAGGCTAGGGCTCCGCTAGCCTTCAGGCTAGGGCACCCCTAGGCTTTAGGCTCGGGCTCCCCTAGGCTAAGGCTAGGGCTCCCCTAGCCTTCAGGCTAGGGCACCCCTAGGCTTTAGGCTCCCCTAGGCTAAGGCTAGGGCTACCCTAGGCTAAGGCTAGGGCTCCCCTAGCCTTCAGGCTAGGGCACCCCTAGGCTTTAGGCTAGGGCTCCCCTAGGCTAAGGCTAGGGCACCTCTAGGCTTTAGGCCAGGGCTCCCCTAGGCTAAGGCTAGGGCTCCCCTAGCCTTCAGGCTAGGGCACCCCTAGGCTTTAGGCTAGGGCTCCGCTAGGCTAAGGCTAGGGCTCCCCTAGCCTTCAGGCTAGGGCACACCTAGGCTTTAGGCTAGGGCTCCCCTAGGCTAAGGCTAGGGCTCCCCTAGCCTTCAGGCTAGGGCACCCCTAGGCTTTAGGTTAGGGCTCCCCTAGGCTAAGGCTAGGGCTCCCCTAGCCTTCAGGCTCGGGCACCCCTAGGCTTTAGGCTAGGGCTCCCCTAGGCTAAGGCTAGGGCTCCCCTAGCCTTCAGGCTAGGGCACCCCTAGGCTTTAGGCTCCCCTAGGCTAAGGCTAGGGCTCCCCTAGCCTTCAGGCTAGGGCATCCCTAGGCTTTAGGCTCCCCTAGGCTAAGGCTAGGGCTCCCCTAGCCTTCAGGCTAGGGCACCCCTAGGCTTTAGGCTCCCCTACGCTAAGGCTAGGGCTACCCTAGGCTAAGGCTAGGGCTCCCCTAGCCTTCAGGCTAGGGCACCCCTAGGCTTTAGGCTCCCCTAGGCTAAGGCTAGGGCTCCCCTAGCCTTCAGGCTAGGGCACCCCTAGGCTTTAGGCTCCCCTAGGCTAAGGCTAGGGCTCCCCTAGCCTTCAGGCTAGGGCACCCCTAGGCTTTAGGCTCCCCTAGGCTAAGGCTAGGGCTACCCTAGGCTGAGGCTAGGGCTCCCCTAGCCTTCAGGCTAGGGCACCCCTAGGCTTTAGGCTCCCCTAGGCTAAGGCTAGGGCTCCCCTAGCCTTTAGGCTAGGGCACCCCTAGGCTTTAGGCTCCCCTAGGCTAAGGCTAGGGCTCCCCTAGCCTTCAGGCTAGGGCACCCCTAGGCTTTAGGCTAGGGCTCCCCTAGGCTAAGGCTAGGGCTCCCCTAGCCTTCAGGCTAGGGCACCCCTAGGCTTTAGGCTCCCCTAGGCTAAGGCTAGGGCTCCCCTAGCCTTCAGGCTAGGGCACCCCTAGGCTTTAGGCTAGGGCTCCCCTAGGCTAAGGCCAGGGCTCCCCTAGCCTTCAGGCTAGGGCACCCCTAGGCTTTAGGCTAGGGCTCCCCTAGGCTAAGGCCAGGGCTCCCCTAGCCTTCAGGCTAGGGCACCCCTAGGCTTTAGGCTAGGACTCCCCTAGGCTAAGGCCAGGGCTCCCCTAGCCTTCAGGCTAGGGCACCCCTAGGCTTTAGGCTAGGGCTCCCCTAGGCTAAGGCCAGGGCTCCCCTAGCCTTCAGGCTAGGGCACCCCTAGGCTTTAGACTAGGGCTCCCCTAGGCTAAGGCCAGGGCTCCCCTAGCCTTCAGGCTAGGGCACCCCTAGGCTTTAGGCAAGGGTTCCCCTAGGCTAAGGCCAGGGCTCCCCTAGCCTTCAGGCTAGGGCACCCCTAGGTTTTAGGCAAGGGCTCCCTAGGCTAAGGCCAGGGCTCCCCTAGCCTTCAGGCTAGGGCACCCCTAGGCTTTAGGCTAGGGCTCCCCTAGGCTAAGGCCAGGGCTCCCCTAGCCTTCAGGCTAGGGCACCACTAGGCTTTAGGCTAGGGCTCCCCTAGGCTAAGGCCAGGGCTCCCCTAGCCTTCAGGCTAGGGCACCCCTAGGCTTTAGGCTAGGGCTCCCCTAGGCTAAGGCCAGGGCTCCCCTAGCCTTCAGGCTAGGGCACCCCTAGGCTTTAGGCTAGGGCTCCCCTAGGCTAAGGCCAGGGCTCCCCTAGCCTTCAGGCTAGGGCACCCCTAGGCTTTAGGCTAGGGCTCCCCTAGGCTAAGGCCAGGGCTCCCCTAGCCTTCAGGCTAGGGCACCCCTAGGCTTTAGGCTAGGGATCCCCTAGGCTAAGGCCAGGGCTCCCCTAGCCTTCAGGCTAGGGCACCCCTAGGCTTTAGGCTAGGGATCCCCTAGGCTAAGGCCAGGGCTCCCCTAGCCTTCAGGCTAGGGCACCCCTAGGCTTTAGGCTAGGGCTCCCCTAGGCTAAGGCCAGGGCTCCCCTAGCCTTCAGGCTAGGGCATCCCTAGGCTTTAGGCTCCCCTAGGCTAAAGCGAGGGCTCCCCTAGCCTTCAGGCTAGGGCACCCCTAGGCTTTAGGCTCCCCTAGGCTAAGGCTAGGGCTCCCCTAGCCTTCAGGCTAGGGCACCCCTAGGCTTTAGGCTAGGGCTCCCCTAGGCTAAGGCTAGGGCTCCCCTAGCCTTCAGGCTAGGGCAACCCTAGGCTTTAGGCTCCCCTAGGCTAAGGCTAGGGCTCGCCTAGCTTTCAGGCTAGGGCACCCCTAGGCTTTAGGCAAGGGCTCCCCTAGGCTAAGGCTAGGGCTCCCCTAGCCTTCAGGCTAGGGCACCCCTAGGCTTTAGGCTAGGGCTCCCCTAGGCTAAGGCTAGGGCTCCCCTAGCCTTCAGGCTAGGGCACCCCTAGGCTTTAGGCTAGGGCTACCCTAGGCTAAGGCTAGGGCACCCCTAGGCTTTAGGCTAGGGCTCCCCTAGGCTAAGGCTAGGGCTCCCCTAGCCTTCAGGCTAGGGCACCCCTAGGCTTTAGGCTAGGGCTCCCCTAGGCTAAGGCTAGGGCTCCCCTAGCCTTCAGGCTAGGGCACCCCTAGGCTTTAGGCTTGGGCTCCCCTAGGCTAAGGCTAGGGCTCCCCTAGCCTTCAGGCTCGGGCACCCCTAGGCTTTAGGCTAGGGCTCCCCTAGGCTAAGGCTAGGGCTCCCCTAGCCTTCAGGCTCGGGCACCCCTAGGCTTTAGGCTAGGGCTCCCCTAGGCTAAGGCTAGGGCTCCCCTAGCCTTCAGGCTAGGGCACCCCTAGGCTTTAGGCTCCCCTAGGCTAAGGCTAGGGCTCCCCTAGCCTTCAGGCTAGGGCATCCCTAGGCTTTAGGCTCCCCTAGGCTAAGGCTAGGGCTCCCCTAGCCTTCAGGCTAGGGCACCCCTAGGCTTTAGGCTCCCCTAGGCTAAGGCTAGGGCACCCCTAGACTTCAGGCTAGGGCACCCCTAGGCTTTAGGCTCCCCTAGGCTAAGGCTAGGGCTCCCCTAGCCTTCAGGCTAGGGCACCCCTAGGCTTTAGGCTCCCCTAGGCTAAGGCTAGGGCTCCCCTAGCCTTCAGGCTAGGGCACCCCTAGGCTTTAGGCTAGGGCTCCCCTAGGCTAAGGCTAGGGCTCCCCTAGCCTTCATGCTAGGGCACCCCTAGGCTTTAGGCTCCCAAAGGCTAAGGCTAGGGCTACCCTAGGCTAAGGCTAGGGCTCCCCTAGCCTTCAGGCTAGGGCAACCCTAGGCTTTAGGCTCCCCTAGGCTAAGGCTAGGGCTCCCCTAGCCTTCAGGCTAGGGCACCCCTAGGCTTTAGGCTAGGGCTCCCCTAGGCTAAGGCCAGGGCTCCCCTAGCCTTCAGGCTAGGGCACCCCTAGGCTTTAGGCTAGGGCTCCCCTAGGCTAAGGCCAGGGCTCCCCTAGCCTTCAGGCTAGGGCACCCCTAGGCTTTAGGCTAGGGCTCCCCTAGGCTAAGGCCAGGGCTCCCCTAGCCTTCAGGCTAGGGCACCCCTAGGCTTTAGGCTAGGGCTCCCCTAGGCTAAGGCCAGGGCTCCCCTAGCCTTCAGGCTAGGGCACCCCTAGGCTTTAGGCTAGGGATCCCCTAGGCTAAGGCCAGGGCTCCCCTAGCCTTCAGGCTAGGGCACCCGTAGGCTTTAGGCTAGGGCTCCCCTAGGCTAAGGCTAGGGCTACCCTAGCCTTTAGGCTCCCCTAGGCTAAAGCGAGGGCTCCCCTAGCCTTCAGGCTAGGGCACCCCTAGGCTTTAGGCTCCCCTAGGCTAAGGCTAGGGCTCCGCTAGCCTTCAGGCTAGGGCACCCCTAGGCTTTAGGCTAGGGCTCCCCTAGGCTAAGGCTAGGGCTCCCATAGCCTTCAGGCTAGGGCACCCCTAGGCTTTAGGCTCCCCTAGGCTAAGGCTAGGGCTACCCTAGGCTAAGGCTAGGGCTCCCCTAGCCTTCAGGCTAGGGCACCCCTAGGCTTTAGGCTAGGGCTCCCCTAGGCTAAGGCTAGGGCACCCCTAGGCTTTAGGCCAGGGCTCCCCTAGGCTAAGGCTAGGGCTCCCCTAGCCTTCAGGCTAGGGCACCCCTAGGCTTTAGGCTAGGGCTCCCCTAGGCTAAGGCTAGGGCTCCCCTAGCCTTCAGGCTAGGGCACACCTAGGCTTTAGGCTAGGGCTCCCCTAGGCTAAGGCTAGGGCTCCCCTAGCCTTCAGGCTAGGGCACCCCTAGGCTTTAGGTTAGGGCTCCCCTAGGCTAAGGCTAGGGCTCCCCTAGCCTTCAGGCTCGGGCACCCCTAGGCTTTAGGCTAGGGCTCCCCTAGGCTAAGGCTAGGGCTCCCCTAGCCTTCAGGCTAGGGCACCCCTAGGCTTTAGGCTCCCCTAGGCTAAGGCTAGGGCTCCCCTAGCCTTCAGGCTAGGGCATCCCTAGGCTTTAGGCTCCCCTAGGCTAAGGCTAGGGCTCCCCTAGCCTTCAGGCTAGGGCACCCCTAGGCTTTAGGCTCCCCTACGCTAAGGCTAGGGCTACCCTAGGCTAAGGCTAGGGCTCCCCTAGCCTTCAGGCTAGGGCACCCCTAGGCTTTAGGCTCCCCTAGGCTAAGGCTAGGGCTCCCCTAGCCTTCAGGCTAGGGCACCCCTAGGCTTTAGGCTCCCCTAGGCTAAGGCTAGGGCTCCCCTAGCCTTCAGGCTAGGGCACCCCTAGGCTTTAGGCTCCCCTAGGCTAAGGCTAGGGCTACCCTAGGCTGAGGCTAGGGCTCCCCTAGCCTTCAGGCTAGGGCACCCCTAGGCTTTAGGCTCCCCTAGGCTAAGGCTAGGGCTCCCCTAGCCTTTAGGCTAGGGCACCCCTAGGCTTTAGGCTCCCCTAGGCTAAGGCTAGGGCTCCCCTAGCCTTCAGGCTAGGGCACCCCTAGGCTTTAGGCTAGGGCTCCCCTAGGCTAAGGCTAGGGCTCCCCTAGCCTTCAGGCTAGGGCACCCCTAGGCTTTAGGCTCCCCTAGGCTAAGGCTAGGGCTCCCCTAGCCTTCAGGCTAGGGCACCCCTAGGCTTTAGGCTAGGGCTCCCCTAGGCTAAGGCCAGGGCTCCCCTAGCCTTCAGGCTAGGGCACCCCTAGGCTTTAGGCTAGGGCTCCCCTAGGCTAAGGCCAGGGCTCCCCTAGCCTTCAGGCTAGGGCACCCATAGGCTTTAGGCTAGGGCTCCCCTAGGCTAAGGCCAGGGCTCCCCTAGCCTTCAGGCTAGGGCACCCCTAGGCTTTAGGCTAGGGCTCCCCTAGGCTAAGGCCAGGGCTCCCCTAGCCTTCAGGCTAGGGCACCCCTAGGCTTTAGGCTAGGGCTCCCCTAGGCTAAGGCCAGGGCTCCCCTAGCCTTCAGGCTAGGGCACCCCTAGGCTTTAGGCTAGGGCTCCCCTAGGCTAAGGCCAGGGCTCCCCTAGCCTTCAGGCTAGGGCACCCCTAGGCTTTAGGCAAGGGCTCCCCTAGGCTAAGGCCAGGGCTCCCCTAGCCTTCAGGCTAGGGCACCCCTAGGCTTTAGGCTAGGGCTCCCCTAGGCTAAGGCCAGGGCTCCCCTAGCCTTCAGGCTAGGGCACCACTAGGCTTTAGGCTAGGGCTCCCCTAGGCTAAGGCCAGGGCTCCCCTAGCCTTCAGGCTAGGGCACCCCTAGGCTTTAGGCTAGGGCTCCCCTAGGCTAAGGCCAGGGCTCCCCTAGCCTTCAGGCTAGGGCACCCCTAGGCTTTAGGCTAGGGCTCCCCTAGGCTAAGGCCAGGGCTCCCCTAGCCTTCAGGCTAGGGCACCCCTAGGCTTTAGGCTAGGGCTCCCCTAGGCTAAGGCCAGGGCTCCCCTAGCCTTCAGGCTAGGGCACCCCTAGGCTTTAGGCTAGGGATCCCCTAGGCTAAGGCAGGGGCTCCCCTAGCCTTCAGGCTAGGGCACCCCTAGGCTTTAGGCTAGGGATCCCCTAGGCTAAGGCCAGGGCTCCCCTAGCCTTCAGGCTAGGGCACCCCTAGGCTTTAGGCTAGGGCTCCCCTAGGCTAAGGCCAGGGCTCCCCTAGCCTTCAGGCTAGGGCACCCCTAGGCTTTAGGCTCCCCTAGGCTAAAGCGAGGGCTCCCCTAGCCTTCAGGCTAGGGCACCCCTAGGCTTTAGGCTCCCCTAGGCTAAGGCTAGGGCTCCCCTAGCCTTCAGGCTAGGGCACCCATAGGCTTTAGGCTAGGGCTCCCCTAGGCTAAGGCTAGGGCTCCCCTAGCCTTCAGGCTAGGGCAACCCTAGGCTTTAGGCTCCCCTAGGCTAAGGCTAGGGCTCCCCTAGTTTTCAGGCTAGGGCACCCCTAGGCTTTAGGCAAGGGCTCCCCTAGGCTAAGGCTAGGGCTCCCCTAGCCTTCAGGCTAGGGCATCCCTAGGCTTTAGGCTAGGGCTCCCCTAGGCTAAGGCTAGGGCTCCCCTAGCCTTCAGGCTAGGGCACCCCTAGGCTTTAGGCTAGGGCTCCCCTAGGCTAAGGCTAGGGCACCCCTAGGCTTTAGGCTAGGGCTCCCCTAGGCTAAGGCTAGGGCTCCCCTAGCCTTCAGGCTAGGGCACCCCTAGGCTTTAGGCTAGGGCTCCCCTAGGCTAAGGCTAGGGCTCCCCTAGCCTTCAGGCTAGGGCACCCCTAGGCTTTAGGCTAGGGCTCCCCTAGGCTAAGGCTAGGGCTCCCCTAGCCTTCAGGCTCGGGCACCCCTAGGCTTTAGGCTAGGGCTCCCCTAGGCTAAGGCTAGGGCTCCCCTAGCCTTCAGGCTCGGGCACCCCTAGGCTTTAGGCTAGGGCTCCCCTAGGCTAAGGCTAGGGCTCCCCTAGCCTTCAGGCTAGGGCACCCCTAGGCTTTAGGCTCCCCTAGGCTAAGGCTAGGGCTCCCCTAGCCTTCAGGCTAGGGCATCCCTAGGCTTTAGGCTCCCCTAGGCTAAGGCTAGGGCTCCCCTAGCCTTCAGGCTAGGGCACCCCTAGGCTTTAGGCTCCCCTAGGCTAAGGCTAGGGCTACCCTAGGCTAAGGCTAGGGCTCCCCTAGCCTTCAGGCTAGGGCACCCCTAGGCTTTAGGCTCCCCTAGGCTAAGGCTAGGGCTCCCCTAGCCTTCAGGCTAGGGCACCCCTAGGCTTTAGGCTAGGGCTCCCCTAGGCTAAGGCCAGGGCTCTCCTAGCCTTCAGGCTAGGGCACCCCTAGGCTTTAGGCTAGGGCTCCCCTAGGCTAAGGCCAGGGCTCCCCTAGCCTTCAGGCTAGGGCACCCCTAGGCTTTAGGCTAGGGCTCCCCTAGGCTAAGGCCAGGGCTCCCCTAGCCTTCAGGCTAGGGCACCCCTAGGCTTTAGGCTAGGGCTCCCCTAGGCTAAGGCCAGGGCTCCCCTAGCCTTCAGGCTAGGGCACCCCTAGGCTTTAGGCTCCCCTAGGCTAAGGCCAGGGCTCCCCTAGCCTTCAGGCTAGGGCACCCCTAGGCTTTAGGCTCCCCTAGGCTAAGGCCAGGGCTCCCCTAGCCTTCAGGCTAGGGCACCCCTAGGCTTTAGGCTCCCCTAGGCTAAGGCCAGGGCTCCCCTAGCCTTCAGGCTAGGGCACCCCTAGGCTTTAGGCTCCCCTAGGCTAAGGCCAGGGCTCCCCTAGCCTTCAGGCTAGGGCACGCCTAGGCTTTAGGCTCCCCTAGGCTAAGGCCAGGGCTCCCCTAGCCTTCAGGCTAGGGCACCCCTAGGCTTTAGACTAGGGCTCCCCTAGGCTAAGGCCAGGGCTCCCGTAGCCTTCAGGCTAGGGCACCCCTAGGCTTTAGGCTAGGGCTCCCCTAGGCTAAGGCCAGGGCTCCCCTAGCCTTCAGGCTAGGGCACCCCTAGGCTTTAGGCTAGGGCTCCCCTAGGCTAAGGCCAGGGCTCCCCTAGCCTTCAGGCTAGGGCACCCCTAGGCTTTAGGCTAGGGCTCCCCTAGGCTAAGGCCAGGGCTCCCCTAGCCTTCAGGCTAGGGCACCCCTAGGCTTTAGGCTAGGGCTCCCCTAGGCTAAGGCCAGGGCTCCCCTAGCCTTCAGGCTAGGGCACCCCTAGGCTTTAGGCTAGGGCTCCCCTAGGCTAAGGCCAGGGCTCCCCTAGCCTTCAGGCTAGGGCACCCCTAGGCTTTAGGCTAGGGCTCCCCTAGGCTAAGGCCAGGGCTCCCCTAGCCTTCAGGCTAGGGCACCCCTAGGCTTTAGGCTAGGGATCCCCTAGGCTAAGGCCAGGGCGCCCCTAGCCTTCAGGCTAGGGCACCCGTAGGCTTTAGGCTAGGGCTCACCTAGGCTAAGGCTAGGGCTACCCTAGCCTTTAGGCTCCCCTAGGCTAAGGCTAGGGCTCCGCTAGCCTTCAGGCTAGGGCACCCCTAGGCTTTAGGCTAGGGCTCCCCTAGGCTAAGGCTAGGGCTCCCCTAGCCTTCAGGCTAGGGCACCCCTAGGCTTTAGGCTCCCCTAGGCTAAGGCTAGGGCTACCCTAGGCTAAGGCTAGGGCTCCCCTAGCCTTCAGGCTAGGGCACCCCTAGGCTTTAGGCTAGGGCTCCCCTAGGCTAAGGCTAGGGCACCCCTAGGCTTTAGGCCAGGGCTCCCCTAGGCTAAGGCTAGGGCTCCCCTAGCCTTCAGGCTAGGGCACCCCTAGGCTTTAGGCTAGGGCTCCCCTAGGCTAAGGCTAGGGCTCCCCTAGCCTTCAGGCTAGGGCACACCTAGGCTTTAGGCTAGGGCTCCCCTAGGGTAAGGCTAGGGCTCCCCTAGCCTTCAGGCTAGGGCACCCCTAGGCTTTAGGTTAGGGCTCCCCTAGGCTAAGGCTAGGGCTCCCCTAGCCTTCAGGCTCGGGCACCCCTAGGCTTTAGGCTAGGGCTCCCCTAGGATAAGGCTAGGGCTCCCCTAGCCTTCAGGCTAGGGCACCCCTAGGCTTTAGGCTCCCCTAGGCTAAGGCTAGGGCTCCCCTAGCCTTCAGGCTAGGGCATCCCTAGGCTTTAGGCTCCCCTAGGCTAAGGCTAGGGCTCCCCTAGCCTTCAGGCTAGGGCACCCCTAGGCCTTAGGCTCCCCTACGCTAAGGCTAGGGCTACCCTAGGCTAAGGCTAGGGCTCCCCTAGCCTTCAGGCTAGGGCACCCCTAGGCTTTAGGCTCCCCTAGGCTAAGGCTAGGGCTCCCCTAGCCTTCAGGCTAGGGCACCCCTAGGCTTTAGGCTCCCCTAGGCTAAGGCTAGGGCTACCCTAGGCTGAGGCTAGGGCTCCCCTAGCCTTCAGGCTAGGGCACCCCTAGGCTTTAGGCTCCCCTAGGCTAAGGCTAGGGCTCCCCTAGCCTTTAGGCTAGGGCACCCCTAGGCTTTAGGCTCCCCTAGGCTAAGGCTAGGGCTCCCCTAGCCTTCAGGCTAGGGCACCCCTAGGCTTTAGGCTAGGGCTCCCCTAGGCTAAGGCTAGGGCTCCCCTAGCCTTCAGGCTAGGGCACCCCTAGGCTTTAGGCTCCCCTAGGCTAAGGCTAGGGCTCCCCTAGCCTTCAGGCTAGGGCACCCCTAGGCTTTAGGCTAGGGCTCCCCTAGGCTAAGGCCAGGGCTCCCCTAGCCTTCAGGCTAGGGCACCCCTAGGCTTTAGGCTAGGGCTCCCCTAGGCTAAGGCCAGGGCTCCCCTAGCCTTCAGGCTAGGGCACCCCTAGGCTTTAGGCTAGGGCTCCCCTAGGCTAAGGCCAGGGCTCCCCTAGCCTTCAGGCTAGGGCACCCCTAGGCTTTAGGCTAGGGCTCCCCTAGGCTAAGGCCAGGGCTCCCCTAGCCTTCAGGCTAGGGCACCCCTAGGCTTTAGGCTAGGGCTCCCCTAGGCTAAGGCCAGGGCTCCCCTAGCCTTCAGGCTAGGGCACCCCTAGGCTTTAGGCTAGGGCTCCCCTAGGCTAAGGCCAGGGCTCCCCTAGCCTTCAGGCTAGGGTACCCCTAGGCTTTAGGCAAGGGCTCCCCTAGGCTAAGGCCAGGGCTCCCCTAGCCTTCAGGCTAGGGCACCCCTAGGCTTTAGGCAAGGGCTCCCCTAGGCTAAGGCCAGGGCTCCCCTAGCCTTCAGGCTAGGGCACCCCTAGGCTTTAGGCTAGGGCTCCCCTAGGCTAAGGCCAGGGCTCCCCTAGCCTTCAGGCTAGGGCACCACTAGGCTTTAGGCTAGGGCTCCCCTAGGCTAAGGCCAGGGCTCCCCTAGCCTTCAGGCTAGGGCACCCCTAGGCTTTAGGCTAGGGCTCCCCTAGGCTAAGGCCAGGGCTCCCCTAGCCTTCAGGCTAGGGCACCCCTAGGCTTTAGGCTAGGGCTCCCCTAGGCTAAGGCCAGGGCTCCCCTAGCCTTCAGGCTAGGGCACCCCTAGGCTTTAGGCTAGGGCTCCCCTAGGCTAAGGCCAGGGCTCCCCTAGCCTTCAGGCTAGGGCACCCCTAGGCTTTAGGCTAGGGATCCCCTAGGCTAAGGCAAGGGCTCCCCTAGCCTTCAGGCTAGGGCACCCCTAGGCTTTAGGCTAGGGATCCCCTAGGCTAAGGCCAGGGCTCCCCTAGCCTTCAGGCTAGGGCACCCCTAGGCTTTAGGCTAGGGCTCCCCTAGGCTAAGGCCAGGGCTCCCCTAGCCTTCAGGCTAGGGCACCCCTAGGCTTTAGGCTCCCCTAGGCTAAAGCGAGGGCTCCCCTAGCCTTCAGGCTAGGGCACCCCTAGGCTTTAGGCTCCCCTAGGCTAAGGCTAGGGCTCCCCTAGCCTTCAGGCTAGGGCACCCCTAGGCTTTAGGCTAGGGCTCCCCTAGGCTAAGGCTAGGGCTCCCCTAGCCTTCAGGCTAGGGCAACCCTAGGCTTTAGGCTCCCCTAGGCTAAGGCTAGGGCTCCCCTAGCTTTCAGGCTAGGGCACCCCTAGGCTTTAGGCAAGGGCTCCCCTAGGCTAAGGCTAGGGCTCCCCTAGCCTTCAGGCTAGGGCACCCCTAGGCTTTAGGCTAGGGCTCCCCTAGGCTAAGGCTAGGGCTCCCCTAGCCTTCAGGCTAGGGCACCCCTAGGCTTTAGGCTAGGGCTCCCCTAGGCTAAGGCTAGGGCACCCCTAGGCTTTAGGCGAGGGCTCCCCTAGGCTAAGGCTAGGGCTCCCCTAGCCTTCAGGCTAGGGCACCCCTAGGCTTTAGGCTAGGGCTCCCCTAGGCTAAGGCTAGGGCTCCCCTAGCCTTCAGGCTCGGGCACCCCTAGGCTTTAGGCTAGGGCTCCCCTAGGCTAAGGCTAGGGCTCCCCTAGCCTTCAGGCTAGGGCACCCCTAGGCTTTAGGCTCCCCTAGGCTAAGGCTAGGGCTCCCCTAGCCTTCAGGCTAGGGCATCCCTAGGCTTTAGGCTCCCCTAGGCTAAGGCTAGGGCTCCCCTAGCCTTCAGGCTAGGGCACCCCTAGGCTTTAGGCTCCCCTAGGCTAAGGCTAGGGCTACCCTAGGCTAAGGCTAGGGCTCCCCTAGCCTTCAGGCTAGGGCACCCCTAGGCTTTAGGCTCCCCTAGGCTAAGGCTAGGGCTCCCCTAGCCTTCAGGCTAGGGCACCCCTAGGCTTTAGGCTCCCCTAGGCTAAGGCTAGGGCTCCCCTAGCCTTCAGGCTAGGGCACCCCTAGGCTTTAGGCTCCCCTAGGCTAAGGCTAGGGCTCCCCTAGCCTTCAGGCTAGGGCACCCCTAGGCTTTAGGCTAGGGCTCCCCTAGGCTAAGGCTAGGGCTCCTCTAGCCTTCAGGCTAGGGCACCCCTAGGCTTTAGGCTCCCAAAGGCTAAGGCTAGGGCTACCCTAGGCTAAGGCTAGGGCTCCCCTAGCCTTCAGGCTAGGGCAACCCTAGGCTTTAGGCTCCCCTAGGCTAAGGCTAGGGCTCCCCTAGCCTTCAGGCTAGGGCACCCCTAGGATTTAGGCTAGGGCTCCCCTAGGCTAAGGCCAGGGCTCCCCTAGCCTTCAGGCTAGGGCACCCCTAGGCTTTAGGCTAGGGCTCCCCTAGGCTAAGGCCAGGGCTCCCCTAGCCTTCAGGCTAGGGCACCCCTAGGCTTTAGGCTAGGGCTCCCCTAGGCTAAGGCCAGGGCTCCCCTAGCCTTCAGGCTAGGGCACCCCTAGGCTTTAGGCTAGGGCTCCCCTAGGCTAAGGCCAGGGCTCCCCTAGCCTTCAGGCTAGGGCACCCCTAGGCTTTAGGCTAGGGCTCCCCTAGGCTAAGGCCAGGGCTCCCCTAGCCTTCAGGCTAGGGCACCCCTAGGCTTTAGGCTAGGGATCCCCTAGGCTAAGGCCAGGGCGCCCCTAGCCTTCAGGCTAGGGCACCCGTAGGCTTTAGGCTAGGGCTCCCCTAGGCTAAGGCTAGGGCTACCCTAGCCTTTAGGCTCCCCTAGGCTAAAGCGAGGGCTCCCCTAGCCTTCAGGCTAGGGCACCCCTAGGCTTTAGGCTCCCCTAGGCTAAGGCTAGGGCTCCGCTAGCCTTCAGGCTAGGGCACCCCTAGGCTTTAGGCTAGGGCTCCCCTAGGCTAAGGCTAGGGCTCCCCTAGCCTTCAGGCTAGGGCACCCCTAGGCTTTAGGCTCCCCTAGGCTAAGGCTAGGGCTACCCTAGGCTAAGGCTAGGGCTCCCCTAGCCTTCAGGCTAGGGCACCCCTAGGCTTTAGGCTAGGGCTCCCCTAGGCTAAGGCTAGGGCACCCCTAGGCTTTAGGCCAGGGCTCCCCTAGGCTAAGGCTAGGACTCCCCTAGCCTTCAGGCTAGGGCACCCCTAGGCTTTAGGCTAGGGCTCCCCTAGGCTAAGGCTAGGGCTCCCCTAGCCTTCAGGCTAGGGCACCCCTAGGCTTTAGGTTAGGGCTCCCCTAGGCTAAGTCTAGGGCTCCCCTAGCCTTCAGGCTCGGGCACCCCTAGGCTTTAGGCTAGGGCTCCCCTAGGCTAAGGCTAGGGCTCCCCTAGCCTTCAGGCTAGGGCACCCCTAGGCTTTAGGCTCCCCTAGGCTAAGGCTAGGGCTCCCCTAGCCTTCAGGCTAGGGCATCCCTAGGCTTTAGGCTCCCCTAGGCTAAGGCTAGGGCTCCCCTAGCCTTCAGGCTAGGGCACCCCTAGGCTTTAGGCTCCCCTACGCTAAGGCTAGGGCTACCCTAGGCTAAGGCTAGGGCTCCCCTAGCCTTCAGGCTAGGGCACCCCTAGGCTTTAGGCTCCCCTAGGCTAAGGCTAGGGCTCCCCTAGCCTTCAGGCTAGGGCACCCCTAGGCTTTAGGCTCCCCTAGGCTAAGGCTAGGGCTCCCCTAGCCTTCAGGCTAGGGCACCCCTAGGCTTTAGGCTCCCCTAGGCTAAGGCTAGGGCTACCCTAGGCTGAGGCTAGGGCTCCCCTAGCCTTCAGGCTAGGGCACCCCTAGGCTTTAGGCTCCCCTAGGCTAAGGCTAGGGCTCCCCTAGCCTTTAGGCTAGGGCACCCCTAGGCTTTAGGCTCCCCTAGGCTAAGGCTAGGGCTCCCCTAGCCTTCAGGCTAGGGCACCCCTAGGCTTTAGGCTAGGGCTCCCCTAGGCTAAGGCTAGGGCTCCCCTAGCCTTCAGGCTAGGGCACCCCTAGGCTTTAGGCTCCCCTAGGCTAAGGCTAGGGCTCCCCTAGCCTTCAGGCTAGGGCACCCCTAGGCTTTAGGCTAGGGCTCCCCTAGGCTAAGGCCAGGGCTCCCCTAGCCTTCAGGCTAGGGCACCCCTAGGCTTTAGGCTAGGGCTCCCCTAGGCTAAGGCCAGGGCTCCCCTAGCCTTCAGGCTAGGGCACCCCTAGGCTTTAGGCTAGGGCTCCCCTAGGCTAAGGCCAGGGCTCCCCTAGCCTTCAGGCTAGGGCACCCCTAGGCTTTAGGCTAGGGCTCCCCTAGGCTAAGGCCAGGGCTCCCCTAACCTTCAGGCTAGGGCACCCCTAGGCTTTAGGCTAGGGCTCCCCTAGGCTAAGGCCAGGGCTCCCCTAGCCTTCAGGCTAGGGCACCCCTAGGCTTTAGGCTAGGGCTCCCCTAGGCTAAGGCCAGGGCTCCCCTAGCCTTCAGGCTAGGGCACCCCTAGGCTTTAGGCAAGGGCTCCCCTAGGCTAAGGCCAGGCCTCCCCTAGCCTTCAGGCTAGGGCACCCCTAGGCTTTAGGCAAGGGCTCCCCTAGGCTAAGGCCAGGGCTCCCCTAGCCTTCAGGCTAGGGCACCCCTAGGCTTTAGGCTAGGGCTCCCCTAGGCTAAGGCCAGGGCTCCCCTAGCCTTCAGGCTAGGGCACCCCTAGGCTTTAGGCTAGGGCTCCCCTAGGCTAAGGCCAGGGCTCCCCTAGCCTTCAGGCTAGGGCACCCCTAGGCTTTAGGCTAGGGCTCCCCTAGGCTAAGGCTAGGGCTCCCCTAGCCTTCAGGCTAGGGCACCCCTAGGCTTTAGGCTAGGGCTCCCCTAGGCTAAGGCTAGGGCTCCCCTAGCCTTCAGGCTAGGGCACCCCTAGGCTTTAGGCTAGGGCTCCCCTAGGCTAAGGCTAGGGCACCCCTAGGCTTTAGGCTAGGGCTCCCCTAGGCTAAGGCTAGGGCTCCCCTAGCCTTCAGGCTAGGGCACCCCTAGGCTTTAGGCTAGGGCTCCCCTAGGCTAAGGCTAGGGCTCCCCTAGCCTTCAGGCTAGGGCACCCCTAGGCTTTAGGCTAGGGCTCCCCTAGGCTAAGGCTAGGGCTCCCCTAGCCTTCAGGCTCGGGCACCCCTAGGCTTTAGGCTAGGGCTCCCCTAGGCTAAGGCTAGGGCTCCCCTAGCCTTCAGGCTCGGGCACCCCTAGGCTTTAGGCTAGGGCTCCCCTAGGCTAAGGCTAGGGCTCCCCTAGCCTTCAGGCTAGGGCACCCCTAGGCTTTAGGCTCCCCTAGGCTAAGGCTAGGGCTCCCCTAGCCTTCAGGCTAGGGCATCCCTAGGCTTTAGGCTCCCCTAGGCTAAGGCTAGGGCTCCCCTAGCCTTCAGGCTAGGGCACCCCTAGGCTTTAGGCTCCCCTAGGCTAAGGCTAGGGCTACCCTAGGCTAAGGCTAGGGCTCCCCTAGCCTTCAGGCTAGGGCACCCCTTGGCTTTAGGCTCCCCTAGGCTAAGGCTAGGGCTCCCCTAGCCTTCAGGCTAGGGCACCCCTAGGCTTTAGGCTCCCCTAGGCTAAGGCTAGGGCTCCCCTAGCCTTCAGGCTAGGGCACCCCTAGGCTTTAGGCTCCCCTAGGCTAATGCTAGGGCTCCCCTAGCCTTCAGGCTAGGGCACCCCTAGGCTTTAGGCTAGGGCTCCCCTAGGCTAAGGCTAGGGCTCCCCTAGCCTTCAGGCTAGGGCACCCCTAGGCTTTAGGCTCCCAAAGGCTAAGGCTAGGGCTACCCTAGGCTAAGGCTAGGGCTACCCTAGCCTTCAGGCTAGGGCAACCCTAGGCTTTAGGCTCCCCTAGGCTAAGGCTAGGGCTCCCCTAGCCTTCAGGCTAGGGCATCCCTAGGCTTTAGGCAAGGGCTCCCCTAGGCTAAGGCTAGGGCTCCCCTAGCCTTCAGGCTAGGGCACCCCTAGGCTTTAGGCTAGGGCTCCCCTAGGCTAAGGCTAGGGCTCCCCTAGCCTTCAGGCTAGGGCACCCCTAGGCTTTAGGCTAGGGCTCCCCTAGGCTAAGGCTAGGGCACCCCTAGGCTTTAGGCTAGGGCTCCCCTAGGCTAAGACTAGGGCTCCCCTAGCCTTCAGGCTAGGGCACCCCTAGGCTTTAGGCTAGGGCTCCCCTAGGCTAAGGCTAGGGCTCCCCTAGCCTTCAGGCTAGGGCACCCCTAGGCTTTAGGCTAGGGCTCCCCTAGGCTAAGGCTAGGGCTCCCCTAGCCTTCAGGCTAGGGCACCCCTAGGCTTTAGGCTAGGGCTCCCCTAGGCTAAGGCTAGGGCTCCCCTAGCCTTCAGGCTAGGGCACCCCTAGGCTTTAGGCTAGGGCTCCCCTAGGCTAAGGCTAGGGCTCCCCTAGCCTTCAGGCTAGGGCACCCCTAGGCTTTAGGCTAGGGCTCCCCTAGGCTAAGGCTAGGGCTCCCCTAGCCTTCAGGCTAGGGCACCCCTAGGCTTTAGGCTAGGGCTCCCCTAGGCTAAGGCTAGGGCACCCCTTGGCTTTAGGCTAGGGCTCCCATAGGCTAAGGCTAGGGCTCCCCTAGCCTTCAGGCTAGGGCACCCCTAGGCTTTAGGCTAGGGCTCCCCTAGGCTAAGGCTAGGGCTCCCCTAGCCTTCAGGCTAGGGCACCCCTAGGCTTTAGGCTAGGGCTCCCCTAGGCTAAGGCTAGGGCTCCCCTAGCCTTCAGGCTAGGGCACCCCTAGGCTTTAGGCTAGGGCTCCCCTAGGCTAAGGCTAGGGCTCCCCTAGCCTTCAGGCTTGGGCACCCCTAGGCTTTAGGCTAGGGCTCCCCTAGGCTAAGGCTAGGGCTCCCCTAGCCTTCAGGCTAGGGCACCCCTAGGCTTTAGGCTCCCCTAGGCTAAGGCTAGGGCTCCCCTAGCCTTCAGGCTAGGGCACCCCTAGGCTTTAGGCTCCCCTAGGCTAAGGCTAGGGCTACCCTAGGCTAAGGCTAGGGCTCCCCTAGCCTTCAGGCTAGGGCACCCCTAGGCTTTAGGCTCCCCTAGGCTAAGGCTAGGGCTCCCCTAGCCTTCAGGCTAGGGCACCCCTACGCTTTAGGCTCCCCTAGGCTAAGGCTAGGGCTCCCCTAGCCTTCAGGCTAGGGCACCCCTAGGCTTTAGGCTCCCCTAGGCTAAGGCTAGGGCTACCCTAGGCTGAGGCTAGGGCTACCCTAGCCTTCAGGCTAGGGCACCCTTAGGCTTTAGGCTCCCCTAGGCTAAGGCTAGGGCTCCCCTAGCCTTCAGGCTAGGGCACCCCTAGGCTTTAGGCTCCCCTAGGCTAAGGCTAGGGCTCCCCTAGCCTTCAGGCTAGGGCACCCCTAGGCTTTAGGCTAGGGCTCCCCTAGGCTAAGGCTAGGGCTCCCCCAGCCTACAGGCTAGGGCACCCCTAGGCTTTAGGCTCCCCTAGGCTAAGGCTAGGGCTCCCCTAGCCTTCAGGCTAGGGCACCCCAAGCTTTAGGCTCCCCTAGGCTAAGGCTAGGGCTCCCCTAGCCTTCATGCTAGGGCACCCCTAGGCTTTAGGCTAGGGCTCACCCAGGCTAAGGCTAGGGCTCCCCTAGCCTTCAGGCTAGGGCACCCCTAGGCTTTAGGCTCCCCTAGGCTAAGGCTAGGGCACCCCTAGGCTTTAGGCTCCCCTAGGCTAAGGCTAGGGCTCCCCTAGCCTTCAGGCTAGGGCACCCCTAGGCTTTAGGCTAGGGCTCCCCTAGGCTAAGGCCAGGGCTCCCCTAGCCTTCAGGCTAGGGCACCCCTAGGCTTTAGGCTAGGGCTCCCCTAGGCTAAGGCCAGGGCTCCCCTAGCCTTCAGGCTAGGGCACCCCTAGGCTTTAGGCTAGGGCTCCCCTAGGCTAAGGCCAGGGCTCCCCTAGCCTTCAGGCTAGGGCACCCCTAGGCTTTAGGCTAGGGCTCCCCTAGGCTAAGGCCAGGGCTCCCCTAGCCTTCAGGCTAGGGCACCCCTAGGCTTTAGGCTAGGGCTCCCCTAGGCTAAGGCCAGGGCTCCCCTAGCCTTCAGGCTAGGGCACCCCTAGGCTTTAGGCTAGGGCTCCCCTAGGCTAAGGCCAGGGCTCCCCTAGCCTTCAGGCTAGGACACCCCTAGGCTTTAGGCTAGGGCTCCCCTAGGCTAAGGCCAGGGCTCCCCTAGCCTTCAGGCTAGGGCACCCCTAGGCTTTAGGCTAGGGCTCCCCTAGGCTAAGGCCAGGGCTCTCCTAGCCTTCAGGCTAGGGCACCCCTAGGCTTTAGGCTAGGGCTCCCCAAGGCTAAGGCCAGGGCTCCCCTAGCCTTCAGGCTAGGGCACCCCTAGGCTTTAGGCTAGGGCTCCCCTAGGCTAAGGCCAGGGCTCCCCTAGCCTTCAGGCTAGGGCACCCCTAGGCTTTAGGCTAGGGCTCCCCTAGGCTAAGGCCAGGGCTCCCCTAGCCTTCAGGCTAGGGCACCCCTAGGCTTTAGGCTCCCCTAGGCTAAGGCCAGGGCTCCCCTAGCCTTCAGGCTAGGGCACCCCTAGGCTTTAGGCTCCCCTAGGCTAAGGCCAGGGCTCCCCTAGCCTTCAGGCTAGGGCACCCCTAGGCTTTAGGCTCCCCTAGGCTAAGGCCAGGGCTCCCCTAGCCTTCAGGCTAGGGCACCCCTAGGCTTTAGGCTCCCCTAGGCTAAGGCCAGGGCTCCCCTAGCCTTCAGGCTAGGGCACGCCTAGGCTTTAGGCTCCCCTAGGCTAAGGCCAGGGCTCCCCTAGCCTTCAGGCTAGGGCACCCCTAGGCTTTAGACTAGGGCTCCCCTAGGCTAAGGCCAGGGCTCCCGTAGCCTTCAGGCTAGGGCACCCCTAGGCTTTAGGCTAGGGCTCCCCTAGGCTAAGGCCAGGGCTCCCCTAGCCTTCAGGCTAGGGCACCCCTAGGCTTTAGGCTAGGGCTCCCCTAAGCTAAGGCCAGGGCTCCCCTAGCCTTCAGGCTAGGGCACCCCTAGGCTTTAGGCTAGGGCTCCCCTAGGCTAAGGCCAGGGCTCCCCTAGCCTTCAGGCTAGGGCACCCCTAGGCTTTAGGCTAGGGCTCCCCTAGGCTAAGGCCAGGGCTCCCCTAGCCTTCAGGCTAGGGCACCCCTAGGCTTTAGGCTAGGGCTCCCCTAGGCTAAGGCCAGGGCTCCCCTAGCCTTCAGGCTAGGGCACCCCTAGGCTTTAGGCTAGGGCTCCCCTAGGCTAAGGCCAGGGCTCCCCTAGCCTTCAGGCTAGGGCACCCCTAGGCTTTAGGCTAGGGATCCCCTAGGCTAAGGCCAGGGCGCCCCTAGCCTTCAGGCTAGGGCACCCGTAGGCTTTAGGCTAGGGCTCCCCTAGGCTAAGGCTAGGGCTACCCTAGCCTTTAGGCTCCCCTAGGCTAAAGCGAGGGCTCCCCTAGCCTTCAGGCTAGGGCACCCCTAGGCTTTAGGCTCCCCTAGGCTAAGGCTAGGGCTCCGCTAGCCTTCAGGCTAGGGCACCCCTAGGCTTTAGGCTAGGGCTCCCCTAGGCTAAGGCTAGGGCTCCCCTAGCCTTCAGGCTAGGGCACCCCTAGGCTTTAGGCTCCCCTAGGCTAAGGCTAGGGCTACCCTAGGCTAAGGCTAGGACTCCCCTAGCCTTCAGGCTAGGGCACCCCTAGGCTTTAGGCTAGGGCTCCCCTAGGCTAAGGCTAGGGCACCCCTAGGCTTTAGGCCAGGGCTCCCCTAGGCTAAGGCTAGGGCTCCCCTAGCCTTCAGGCTAGGGCACATCTAGGCTTTAGGCTAGGGCTCCCCTAGGCTAAGGCTAGGGCTCCCCTAGCCTTCAGGCTAGGGCACCCCTAGGCTTTAGGCTAGGGCTCCCCTAGGCTAAGGCTAGGGCTCCCCTAGCCTTCAGGCTCGGGCACCCCTAGGCTTTAGGCTAGGGCTCCCCTAGGCTAAGGCTAGGGCTCCCCTAGCCTTCAGGCTAGGGCACCCCTAGGCTTTAGGCTCCCCTAGGCTAAGGCTAGGGCTCCCCTAGCCTTCAGGCTAGGGCATCCCTAGGCTTTAGGCTCCCCTAGGCTAAGGCTAGGTCTCCCCTAGCCTTCAGGCTAGGGCACCCCTAGGCTTTAGGCTCCCCTACGCTAAGGCTAGGGCTACCCTAGGCTAAGGCTAGGGCTCCCCTAGCCTTCAGGCTAGGGCACCCCTAGGCTTTAGGCTCCCCTAGGCTAAGGCTAGGGCTCCCCTAGCCTTCAGGCTAGGGCACCCCTAGGCTTTAGGCTCCCCTAGGCTAAGGCTAGGGCTCCCCTAGCCTTCAGGCTAGGGCACCCCTAGGCTTTAGGCTCCCCTAGGCTAAGGCTAGGGCTACCCTAGGCTGAGGCTAGGGCTCCCCTAGCCTTCAGGCTAGGGCACCCCTAGGCTTTAGGCTCCCCTAGGCTAAGGCTAGGGCTCCCCTAGCCTTTAGGCTAGGGCACCCCTAGGCTTTAGGCTCCCCTAGGCTAAGGCTAGGGCTCCCCTAGCCTTCAGGCTTGGGCACCCCTAGGCTTTAGGCTAGGGCTCCCCTAGGCTAAGGCTAGGGCTCCCCTAGCCTTCAGGCTAGGGCACCCCTAGGCTTTAGGCTCCCCTAGGCTAAGGCTAGGGCTCCCCTAGCCTTCAGGCTAGGGCACCCCTAGGCTTTAGGCTAGGGCTCCCCTAGGCTAAGGCCAGGGCTCCCCTAGCCTTCAGGCTAGGGCACCCCTAGGCTTTAGGCTAGGGCTCCCCTAGGCTAAGGCCAGGGCTCCCCTAGCCTTCAGGCTAGGGCACCCCTAGGCTTTAGGCTAGGGCTCCCCTAGGCTAAGGCCAGGGCTCCCCTAGCCTTCAGGCTAGGGCACCCCTAGGCTTTAGGCTAGGGCTCCCCTAGGCTAAGGCCAGGGCTCCCCTAGCCTTCAGGCTAGGGCACCCCTAGGCTTTAGGCTAGGGCTCCCCTAGGCTAAGGCCAGGGCTCCCCTAGCCTTCAGGCTAGGGCACCCCTAGGCTTTAGGCAAGGGCTCCCCTAGGCTAAGGCAAGGGCTCCCCTAGCCTTCAGGCTAGGGCACCCCTAGGCTTTAGGCAAGGGCTCCCCTAGGCTAAGGCCAGGGCTCCCCTAGCCTTCAGGCTAGGGCACCCCTAGGCTTTAGGCTAGGGCTCCCCTAGGCTAAGGCCAGGGCTCCCCTAGCCTTCAGGCTAGGGCACCACTAGGCTTTAGGCTAGGGCTCCCCTAGGCTAAGGCCAGGGCTCCCCTAGCCTTCAGGCTAGGGCACCCCTAGGCTTTAGGCTAGGGCTCCCCTAGGCTAAGGCCAGGGCTCCCCTAGCCTTCAGGCTAGGGCACCCCTAGGCTTTAGGCTAGGGCTCCCCTAGGCTAAGGCCAGGGCTCCCCTAGCCTTCAGGCTAGGGCACCCCTAGGCTTTAGGCTAGGGCTCCCCTAGGCTAAGGCCAGGGCTCCCCTAGCCTTCAGGCTAGGGCACCCCTAGGCTTTAGGCTAGGGATCCCCTAGGCTAAGGCCAGGGCTCCCCTAGCCTTCAGGCTAGGGCACCCCTAGGCTTTAGGCTAGGGCTCCCCTAGGCTAAGGCCAGGGCTCCCCTAGCCTTCAGGCTAGGGCACCCCTAGGCTTTAGGCTCCCCTAGGCTAAAGCGAGGGCTCCCCTAGCCTTCAGGCTAGGGCACCCCTAGGCTTTAGGCTCCCCTAGGCTAAGGCTAGGGCTCCCCTAGCCTTCAGGCTAGGGCACCCCTAGGCTTTAGGCTAGGGCTCCCCTAGGCTAAGGCTAGGGCTCCCCTAGCCTTCAGGCTAGGGCAACCCTAGGATTTAGGCTCCCCTAGGCTAAGGCTAGGGCTCCCCTAGCTTTCAGGCTAGGGCACCCCTAGGCTTTAGGCAAGGGCTCCCCTAGGCTAAGGCTAGGGCTCCCCTAGCCTTCAGGCTAGGGCACCCCTAGGCTTTAGGCTAGGGCTCCCCTAGGCTAAGGCTAGGGCTCCCCTAGCCTTCAGGCTAGGGCACCCCTAGGCTTTAGGCTAGGGCTCCCCTAGGCTAAGGCTAGGGCACCCCTAGGCTTTAGGCTAGGGCTCCCCTAGGCTAAGGCTAGGGCTCCCCTAGCCTTCAGGCTAGGGCACCCCTAGGCTTTAGGCTAGGGCTCCCCTAGGCTAAGGCTAGGGCTCCCCTAGCCTTCAGGCTAGGGCACCCCTAGGCTTTAGGCTAGGGCTCCCCTAGGCTAAGGCTAGGGCTCCCCTAGCCTTCAGGCTCGGGCACCCCTAGGCTTTAGGCTAGGGCTCCCCTAGGCTAAGGCTAGGGCTCCCCTAGCCTTCAGGCTCGGGCACCCCTAGGCTTTAGGCTAGGGCTCCCCTAGGCTAAGGCTAGGGCTCCCCTAGCCTTCAGGCTAGGGCACCCCTAGGCTTTAGGCTCCCCTAGGCTAAGGCTAGGGCTCCCCTAGCCTTCAGGCTAGGGCATCCCTAGGCTTTAGGCTCCCCTAGGCTAAGGCTAGGGCTCCCCTAGCCTGAAGGCTAGGGCACCCCTAGGCTTTAGGCTCCCCTAGGCTAAGGCTAGGGCTACCCTAGGCTAAGGCTAGGGCTCCCCTAGCCTTCAGGCTAGGGCACCCCTAGGCTTTAGGCTCCCCTAGGCTAAGGCTAGGGCTCCCCTAGCCTTCAGGCTAGGGCACCCCTAGGCTTTAGGCTCCCCTAGGCTAAGGCTAGGGCTCCCCTAGCCTTCAGGCTAGGGCTCCCCTAGGCTTTAGGCTCCCCTAGGCTAAGGCTAGGGCTACCCTAGGCTGAGGCTAGGGCTCCCCTAGCCTTCAGGCTAGGGCACCCCTAGGCTTTAGGCTCCCCTAGGCTAAGGCTAGGGCTCCCCTAGCCTTCAGGCTAGGGCACCCCTAGGCTTTAGGCTCCCCTAGGCTAAGGCTAGGGCTCCCCTAGCCTTCAGGCTAGGGCACCCCTAGGCTTTAGGCTAGGGCTCCCCTAGGCTTTAGGCTAGGGCTCCCCTAGCCTTCAGGCTGGGGCACCCCTAGGCTTTAGGCTCCCCTAGGCTGAGGCCAGGGCTCCCCGAGCCCTCAGGCGGTGGCACCCCTCGGCTTTAGGCTAGGGCTCCCCTAGGCTGAGGACAGGGCTCCCCGAGCCCTCAGGCGGGGGCAGCCCTGGGCTTTAGGCTAGGGCTCCCCTAGGCTGAGGCCAGGCCTCCCCGAGCCCTCAGGTGGGGGCAGCCCTGGGCTTTAGGCTAGGGCTCCCCTAGGCTGAAGCCAGGGCTCCCCGAGCCCTCAGGCTGGGGCAGCCCTGGGCTTTAGGTTAGGGCTCCCCTAGGCTGAGGCCAGGGTTCTCCGAGCCCTCAGGCGGGGGCAGCCCTGGGCTTTAGGCTAGGGCTCCCCTAGGCTGAGGCCAGGGCTCCCCGAGCCCTCAGGCGGGGGCACCCCTGGGCTTTAGGCTAGGGCTCACCTAGGCTGAGGCTAGGGCTCCCCGAGCCTTCAGGCTAGGGCTCCCCTAGGCTGAGGCCAGGGCTCCCTGAGCCCTCAGGCGGGGGCAGCCCTGGGCTTTAGGCTAGGGCTCCCCTTGGCTGAGGCCAGGGCTCCCCGAGCCCTCAGGCGGGGGCAGCCCTGGGCTTTAGGCTAGGGCTCCCCTAGGCTGAGGCCAGGGCTCCCCGAGCCCTCAGGCGGGGGCAGCCCTGGGCTTTAGGCTAGGGCTCCCCTAGGCTGAGGCCAGGGCTCCCCGAGCCCTCAGGCGGGGGCAGCCCTGGGCTTTAGGCTAGGGCTCCCCTAGGCTGAGGCCAGGGCTCCCCGAGCCCTCAGGCGGGGGCAGCCCTGGGCTTTAGGCTAGGGCTCCCCTAGGCTGAGGCCAGGGCTCCCCGAGCCCTCAGGCGGGGGCACCCCTGGGCTTTAGGCTCGGGCTCCCCTAGGCTGAGGCCAGGGCTCCCCCAGCCTTCAGGCTAGGGCACCCCTAGGCTTTAGGCTAGGGCTCCCCTAGGCTAAGGCCAGGGCTCCCCTAGCCTTCAGGCTAGGGCACCCCTAGGCTTTAGGCTAGGGCTCCCCTAGGCTAAGGCCAGGGCTCCCCTAGCCTTCAGGCTAGGGCACCCCTAGGCTTTAGGCTAGGGCTCCCCTAGGCTAAGGCCAGGGCTCCCCTAGCCTTCAGGCTAGGGCACCCCTAGGCTTTAGGCTAGGGATCCCCTAGGCTAAGGCCAGGGCTCCCCTAGCCTTCAGGCTAGGGCACCCCTAGGCTTTAGGCTAGGGCTCCCCTAGGCTAAGGCCAGGGCTCCCCTAGCCTTCAGGCTAGGGCACCCCTAGGCTTTAGGCTCCCCTAGGCTAAAGCGAGGGCTCCCCTAGCCTTCAGGCTAGGGCACCCCTAGGCTTTAGGCTCCCCTAGGCTAAGGCTAGGGCTCCCCTAGCCTTCAGGCTAGGGCACCCCTAGGCTTTAGGCTAGGGCTCCCCTAGGCTAAGGCTAGGGCTCCCCTAGCCTTCAGGCTAGGGCAACCCTAGGCTTTAGGCTCCCCTAGGCTAAGGCTAGGGCTCCCCTAGCTTTCAGGCTAGGGCACCCCTAGGCTTTAGGCAAGGGCTCCCCTAGGCTAAGGCTAGGGCTCCCCTAGCCTTCAGGCTAGGGCACCCCTAGGCTTTAGGCTAGGGCTCCCCTAGGCTAAGGCTAGGGCTCCCCTAGCCTTCAGGCTAGGGCACCCCTAGGCTTTAGGCTAGGGCTCCCCTAGGCTAAGGCTAGGGCACCCCTAGGCTTTAGGCTAGGGCTCCCCTAGGCTAAGGCTAGGGCTCCCCTAGCCTTCAGGCTAGGGCACCCCTAGGCTTTAGGCTAGGGCTCCCCTAGGCTAAGGCTAGGGCTCCCCTAGACTTCAGGCTAGGGCACCCCTAGGCTTTAGGCTAGGGCTCCCCTAGGCTAAGGCTAGGGCTCCCCTAGCCTTCAGGCTCGGGCACCCCTAGGCTTTAGGCTAGGGCTCCCCTAGGCTAAGGCTAGGGCTCCCCTAGCCTTCAGGCTCGGGCACCCCTAGGCTTTAGGCTAGGGCTCCCCTAGGCTAAGGCTAGGGCTCCCCTAGCCTTCAGGCTAGGGCACCCCTAGGCTTTAGGCTCCCCTAGGCTAAGGCTAGGGCTCCCCTAGCCTTCAAGCTAGGGCATCCCTAGGCTTTAGGCTCCCCTAGGCTAAGGCTAGGGCTCCCCTAGCCTTCAGGCTAGGGCACCCCTAGGCTTTAGGCTCCCCTAGGCTAAGGCTAGGGCTACCCTAGGCTAAGGCTAGGGCTCCCCTAGCCTTCAGGCTAGGGCACCCCTAGGCTTTAGGCTCCCCTAGGCTAAGGCTAGGGCTCCCCTAGCCTTCAGGCTAGGGCACCCCTAGGCTTTAGGCTCCCCTAGGCTAAGGCTAGGGCTCCCCTAGCCTTCAGGCTAGGGCTCCCCTAGGCTTTAGGCTCCCCTAGGCTAAGGCTAGGGCTACCCTAGGCTGAGGCTAGGGCTCCCCTAGCCTTCAGGCTAGGGCACCCCTAGGCTTTAGGCTCCCCTAGGCTAAGGCTAGGGCTCCCCTAGCCTTCAGGCTAGGGCACCCCTAGGCTTTAGGCTCCCCTAGGCTAAGGCTAGGGCTCCCCTAGCCTTCAGGCTAGGGCACCCCTAGGCTTTAGGCTAGGGCTCCCCTAGGCTTTAGGCTAGGGCTCCCCTAGCCTTCAGGCTGGGGCACCCCTAGGCTTTAGGCTCCCCTAGGCTGAGGCCAGGGCTCCCCGAGCCCTCAGGCTGGGGCAGCCCTGGGCTTTAGGCTAGGGCTCCCCTAGGCTGAGGCCAGGGCTCTCCGAGCCCTCAGGCGGGGGCAGCCCTGGGCTTTAGGCTAGGGCTCCCCTAGGCTGAGTCCAGGGCTCCCCGAGCCCTCAGACGGGGGCACCCCTGGGCTTTAGGCTAGGGCTCACCTAGGCTGAGGCTAGGGCTCCCCGAGCCTTCAGGCTAGGGCTCCCCTAGGCTGAGGCCAGGGCTCCCTGAGCCCTCAGGCGGGGGCAGCCCTGGGCTTTAGGCTAGGGCTCCCCTTGGCTGAGGCCAGGGCTCCCCGAGCCCTCAGGCGGGGGCAGCCCTGGGCTTTAGGCTAGGGCTCCCCTAGGCTGAGGCCAGGGCTCCCCGAGCCCTCAGGCGGGGGCAGCCCTGGGCTTTAGGCTAGGGCTCCCCTAGGCTGAGGCCAGGGCTCCCCGAGCCCTCAGGCGGGGGCAGCCCTGGGCTTTAGGCTAGGGCTCCCCTAGGCTGAGGCCAGGGCTCCCCGAGCCCTAAGGCGGGGGCAGCCCTGGGCTTTAGGCTAGGGCTCCCCTAGGCTGAGGCCAGGGCTCCCCGAGCCCTCAGGCGGGGGCACCCCTGGGCTTTAGGCTCGGGCTCCCCTAGGCTGAGGCCAGGGCTCCCCGAGCCCTCAGGCGGGGGCAGCCCTGGGCTTTAGGCTAGGGCTCCCCTAGGCTGAGGCCAGGGCTCCTGAGCCCTCAGGCGGGGGCAGCCCTGGGCTTTAGGCTAGGGCTCCCCTAGGCTGAGGCCAGGGCTCCCCGAGCCCTCAGGCGGGGGCAGCCCTGGGCTTTAGGCTAGGGCTCCCCTAGGCTGAGGCCAGGGCTCCCCGAGCCCTCAGGCGGGGGCAGCCCTGGGCTTTAGGCTAGGGCTCCCCTAGGCGGAGGCCAGGGCTCCCCGAGCCCTCAGGCGGGGGCAGCCCTGGGCTTTAGGCTAGGGCTCCCCTAGGCTGAGGCCAGGGCTCCCCGAGCCCTCAGGCGGGGGCAGCCCTGGGCTTTAGGCTAGGGCTCCCCTAGGCTGAGGCCAGGGCTCCCCGAGCCCTCAGGCGGGGGCAGCCCTGGGCTTTAGGCTAGGGCTCCCCTAGGCTGAGGCCAGGGCTCCCCGAGCCCTCAGGCGGGGGCAGCCCTGGGCTTTAGGCTAGGGCTCCCCTAGGCTGAGGCCAGGGCTCCCCGAGCCCTCAGGCGGGGGCAGCCCTGGGCTTTAGGCTAGGGCTCCCCTAGGCTGAGGCCAGGGCTCCCCCAGCCCTCAGGCGGGGGCAGCCCTGGGCTTTAGGCTAGGGCTCCCCTAGGCTGAGGCCAGGGCTCCCCAAGCCTTCAGGCTAGGGCACCCCTAGGCTTTAGGCTAGGGCTCCCCTAGGCTAAGGCTAGGGCTCCCCTAGCCTTCAGGCTAGGGCACCCCTAGGCTTTAGGCTCCCCTAGGCTGAGGCTAGGGCTCCCCTAGCCTTCAGGCTAGGGCACCCCTAGGCTTTAGGCTCCCCTAGGCTGAGGCTAGGGCTCCCCTAGCCTTCAGGCTAGGGCACCCCTAGGCTTTAGGCTCCCCTAGGCTGAGGCTAGGGCTCCCCGAGCCTTCAGGCTAGGGCACCCTTAGGCTTTAGGCTAGGGCTCCCCTAGGCTGAGGCTAGGGCTCCCCTAGCCTTCAGGCTAGGGCACCCCTAGGCTTTAGGCTAGGGCTCCCCTAGGCTGAGGCTAGGGCTCCCCTAGCCTTCAGGCTAGGGCACCCCTAGGCTTTAGGCTAGGGCTCCCCTAGGCTGAGGCTAGGGCTCCCCTAGCCTTCAGGCTAGGGCACCCCTAGGCTTTAGGCTAGGGCTCCCCTAGGCTGAGGCTAGGGCTCCCCTAGCCTTCAGGCTAGGGCACCCCTAGGCTTTAGGCTAGGGCTCCCCTAGGCTGAGGCTAGGGCTCCCCTAGCCTTCAGGCTAGGGCACCCCTAGGCTTTAGGCTAGGGCTCCCCTAGGCTGAGGCTAGGGCTCCCCTAGCCTTCAGGCTAGGGCACCCCTAGGCTTTAGGCTAGGGCTCCCCTAGGCTGAGGCTAGGGCTCCCCTAGCCTTCAGGCTAGGGCACCCCTAGGCTTTAGGCTAGGGCTCCCCTAGGCTGAGGCTAGGGCTCCCCTAGCCTTCAGGCTAGGGCTCCCCTAGGCTGAGGCCAGGGCTCCCCGAGCCCTCAGGCGGGGGCACCCCTGGGCTTTAGGCTCGGGCTCCCCTAGGCTGAGGCCAGGGCTCCCCGAGCCATCAGGCGGGGGCAGCCCTTGGCTTTAGGCTAGGGCTCCCCTAGGCTGAGGCCAGGGCTCCCGAGCCCTCAGGCGGGGGCAGCCCTGGGCTTTAGGCTAGGGCTCCCCTAGGCTGAGGCCAGGGCTCCCCGAGCCCTCAGGCGGGGGCAGCCCTGGGCTTTAGGCTAGGGCTCCCCTAGGCGGAGGCCAGGGCTCCCCGAGCCCTCAGGCGGGGGCAGCCCTGGGCTTTAGGCTAGGGCTCCCCTAGGCGGAGGCCAGGGCTCCCCGAGCCCTCAGGCGGGGGCAGCCCTGGGCTTTAGGCTAGGGCTCCCCTAGGCGGAGGCCAGGGCTCCCCGAGCCCTCAGGCGGGGGCAGCCCTGGGCTTTAGGCTAGGGCTCCCCTAGGCTGAGGCCAGGGCTCCCCGAGCCCTCAGGCGGGGGCAGCCCTGGGCTTTAGGCTAGGGCTCCCCTAGGCTGAGGCCAGGGCTCCCCGAGCCCTCAGGCGGGGGCAGCCCTGGGCTTTAGGCTAGGGCTCCCCTAGGCTGAGGCCAGGGCTCCCCGAGCCCTTAGGCGGGGGCAGCCCTGGGCTTTAGGCTAGGGCTCCCCTAGGCTGAGGCCAGGGCTCCCCCAGCCCTCAGGCGGGGGCAGCCCTGGGCTTTAGGCTAGGGCTCCCCTAGGCTGAGGCCAGGGCTCCCCAAGCCTTCAGGCTAGGGCACCCCTAGGCTTTAGGCTAGGGCTCCCCTAGGCTAAGGCCAGGGCTCCCCTAGCCTTCAGGCTAGGGCACCCCTAGGCTTTAGGCTCCCCTAGGCTGAGGCTAGGGCTCCCCTAGCCTTCAGGCTAGGGCACCCCTAGGCTTTAGGCTCCCCTAGGCTGAGGCTAGGGCTCCCCGAGCCTTCAGGCTAGGGCACCCTTAGGCTTTAGGCTAGGGCTCCCCTAGGCTGAGGCTAGGGCTCCCCTAGCCTTCAGGCTAGGGCACCCCTAGGCTTTAGGCTAGGGCTCCCCTAGGCTGAGGCTAGGGCTCCCCTAGCCTTCAGGCTAGGGCACCCCTAGGCTTTAGGCTAGGGCTCCCCTAGGCTGAGGCTAGGGCTCCCCTAGCCTTCAGGCTAGGGCACCCCTAGGCTTTAGGCTAGGGCTCCCCTAGGCTGAGGCTAGGGCTCCCCTAGCCTTCAGGCTAGGGCACCCCTAGGCTTTAGGCTAGGGCTCCCCTAGGCTGAGGCTAGGGCTCCCCTAGCCTTCAGGCTAGGGCACCCCTAGGCTTTAGGCTAGGGCTCCCCTAGGCTGAGGCTAGGGCTCCCCTAGCCTTCAGGCTAGGGCACCCCTAGGCTTTAGGCTAGGGCTCCCCTAGGCTGAGGCTAGGGCTCCCCTAGCCTTCAGGCTAGGGCACCCCTAGGCTTTAGGCTAGGGCTCCCCTAGGCTGAGGCTAGGGCTCCCCTAGCCTTCAGGCTAGGGCACCCCTAGGCTTTAGGCTAGGGCTCCCCTAGGCTGAGGCTAGGGCTCCCCTAGCCTTCAGGCTAGGGCACCCCTAGGCTTTAGGCTAGGGCTCCCCTAGGCTGAGGCTAGGGCTCCCCTAGCCTTCAGGCTAGGGCACCCCTAGGCTTTAGGCTAGGGCTCCCCTAGGCTGAGGCTAGGGCTCCCCTAGCCTTCAGGCTAGGGCACCCCTAGGCTTTAGGCTAGGGCTCCCCTAGGCTGAGGCTAGGGCTCCCCTAGCCTTCAGGCTAGGGCACCCCTAGGCTTTAGGCTAGGGCTCCCCTAGGCTGAGGCTAGGGCTCCCCTAGCCTTCAGGCTAGGGCACCCCTAGGCTTTAGGCTAGGGCTCCCCTAGGCTGAGGCTAGGGCTCCCCTAGCCTTCAGGCTAGGGCACCCCTAGGCTTTAGGCTAGGGCTCCCCTAGGCTGAGGCTAGGGCTCCCCTAGCCTTCAGGCTAGGGCACCCCTAGGCTTTAGGCTAGGGCTCCCCTAGGCTGAGGCTAGGGCTCCCCTAGCCTTCAGGCTAGGGCACCCCTAGGCTTTAGGCTAGGGCTCCCCTAGGCTGAGGCTAGGGCTCCCCTAGCCTTCAGGCTAGGGCACCCCTAGGCTTTAGGCTAGGGCTCCCCTAGGCTGAGGCTAGGGCTCCCCTAGCCTTCAGGCTAGGGCACCCCTAGGCTTTAGGCTAGGGCTCCCCTAGGCTGAGGCTAGGGCTCCCCTAGCCTTCAGGCTAGGGCACCCCTAGGCTTTAGGCTAGGGCTCCCCTAGGCTGAGGCTAGGGCTCCCCTAGCCTTCAGGCTAGGGCACCCCTAGGCTTTAGGCTCCCCTAGGCTAAGGCTAGGGCTCCCCTAGCCTTCAGGCTAGGGCACCCCTAGGCTTTAGGCTCCCCTAGGCTAAGGCTAGGGCTCCCCTAGCCTTCAGGCTAGGGCACCCCTAGGCTTTAGGCTCCCCTAGGCTAAGGCTAGGGCTCCCCTAGCCTTCAGGCTAGGGCACCCCTAGGCTTTAGGCTCCCCTAGGCTAAGGCTAGGGCTCCCCTAGCCTTCAGGCTAGGGCACCCCTAGGCTTTAGGCTCCCCTAGGCTAAGGCTAGGGCTCCCCTAGCCTTCAGGCTAGGGCACCCCTAGGCTTTAGGCTCCCCTAGGCTAAGGCTAGGGCTCCCCTAGCCTTCAGGCTAGGGCACCCCTAGGCTTTAGGCTCCCCTAGGCTAAGGCTAGGGCTCCCCTAGCCTTCAGGCTAGGGCACCCCTAGGCTTTAGGCTCCCCTAGGCTAAGGCTAGGGCTCCCCTAGCCTTCAGGCTAGGGCACCCCTAGGCTTTAGGCTCCCCTAGGCTAAGGCTAGGGCTCCCCTAGCCTTCAGGCTAGGGCACCCCTAGGCTTTAGGCTCCCCTAGGCTAAGGCTAGGGCTCCCCTAGCCTTCAGGCTAGGGCACCCCTAGGCTTTAGGCTCCCCTAGGCTAAGGCTAGGGCTCCCCTAGCCTTCAGGCTAGGGCACCCCTAGGCTTTAGGCTAGGGCTCCCCTAGGCTAAGGCTAGGGCTCCCCTAGCCTTCAGGCTAGGGCACCCCTAGGCTTTAGGCTAGGGCTCCCCTAGGCTAAGGCTAGGGCTCCCCTAGCCTTCAGGCTAGGGCACCCCTAGGCTTTAGGCTAGGGCTCCCCTAGGCTAAGGCTAGGGCTCCCCTAGCCTTCAGGCTAGGGCACCCCTAGGCTTTAGGCTAGGGCTCCCCTAGGCTAAGGCTAGGGCTCCCCTAGCCTTCAGGCTAGGGCACCCCTAGGCTTTAGGCTCCCCTAGGCTAAGGCTAGGGCTCCCCTAGCCTTCAGGCTAGGGCACCCCTAGGCTTTAGGCTAGGGCTCCCCTAGGCTAAGGCTAGGGCTCCCCTAGCCTTCAGGCTAGGGCACCCCTAGGCTTTAGGCTCCCCTAGGCTAAGGCTAGGCTAGCTCCCCTAGCCTTCAGGCTAGGGCACCCCTAGGCTTTAGGCTAGGGCTCCCCTAGGCTAAGGCTAGGGCTCCCCTAGCCTTCAGGCTAGGGCACCCCTAGGCTTTAGGCTCCCCTAGGCTAAGGCTAGGGCTCCCCTAGCCTTCAGGCTAGGGCACCCCTAGGCTTTAGGCTAGGGCTCCCCTAGGCTAAGGCTAGGGCTCCCCTAGCCTTCAGGCTAGGGCACCCCTAGGCTTT
>NW_027458405.1:0-49761 GCF_050624435.1 Tenrec ecaudatus
TGAGGCCCTAGGGGTGCCCTAGCCTAAGCCTAGCGGTGCCTTAGTCTAAGCCTAGGGGTGACCTAGCCTTAGCCTAAGACTAGGGGTGCCTTATCCTAAGACTTGGGGTGCCCTAGCCTAAGCCTAGGGGTGCCCTAGCCTTAGGCTAGGGGAGCCCTAGCCTTAGCCTAAGCCTAGGGGTGCCCTAGCCTAAGCCTAGGGGTGCCCTAGCCTAAGCCTTGGGGTGCCCTAGCCTGAGGCTAGGGGAGCCCAAGCCTTAGCCTAAGCCTAGGGGTGCCCTAGCCTAAGCCTAGGGGTGCCCTAGCCTGGGCCTAGGGGTGCCATAGCCTGAGCCTACGGGTGCCCTAGCCTGAGTCTAGGAGAGCCCTAATGTTACTCTAGCCTAGGATTGCCCTAGCCTAAGCCTAGGGGTGCCATAACCTGTGTCTAGGGGTGAACTAGCCTGAGGCAAGAGGAGCCACAGTCTTAGCCTAAGCCTAGGCGAGCCCTAGCCTAAGCTTAGGGGTGCCCTAGCCTAAGCCTAGGGGTGCCCTAGCCTTAGGCTAGGGTAGCCCTAACCTGAGCCTAGGGGTGCCCTAGCCTGAGGATAGGGGAGCCCTAGACTTAGCCTAAGCCTAGGATTGCCCTAGCGTAAGATAACGGGTGCCCTAGCCTGAGTCTAGGGGTGCCCTTGCCTGAGGCTAGGGGAGCCGTTGCCTTAGCCTAAGTGTAGGGTTGCCCTAGCCTAAGCCTAGGGGTGCCCAAGCTTAAGCCTAGGGGTGCCCTAGCCTTAATCTAGGAGTTCCCTAGCCTAAGCCTAGGGGTGCCCTAGCCTAAGCCTAAGTTAGCCCAGCCTTAGCCTAAGCCTAAGGGTGCCCTAGCATAAGCCTAGGGGTGCCCAAGCTTAAGCCTAGGGGTGCCCTAGCCTTAGTCTAGGAGTTCCCTAGCCTAAGCCTAGGGGTGCCCTACCCTAAGCCTACGGGTGCCCTAGCCTAAGCCTAGGAGTGCCCTAGCCTTAGGCTAGGAGATCCCTAGCCTTAGCCTAAGTGTAGGGGTGCCCTAGCCTAAGCCTAAGGGTGCCCAAGCTTAAGCCTAGGGGTGGCCTAGCCTTAGTCTAGGAGTTCCCTAGCCTTAGCCTAGGGGTGCCCTAGCCTAAGCCTAAGTTTGCCCAGCCTTAGCCTAAGCCTAGGGGTGCCCTAGCCTAAGCCTAGGGGAGTCCTAGCCTAAGCCTAGGGGTGCCCTAGCCTAAGCCTAGGGGTGCTCTAGCCTTAGGCTATGGGAGCCCAGCCTTAGCATAAGCCTAGGGGTGCCCTAGCCTAAGCCTAGGGGTGCCCTAGCCTAAGCTTAGGGGTGCAATAGCCTGAGTCTAGGGTTGCACTAGCCTGAGGCTAGGGGAGCCGTAGCCTTAGCCTAAGCATAGGGGAGCCCTAGCTTAAGCCTAGGCGTGTCCTAGCCTAAGCCTAGGGGTGCCCTAGCCTAAGCCTAGCGGTGCCCTAGCCTTAGGCTAGGGGAGCCCTAGCCTTTTCCTAAGCCTAGGAGTGCCTTAGCCTAAGCCTCGGGGTGCCCTAGACTGAGCCGAGGGGTGCCGTAGCTTTAGGCTAGGGGAGCCCTAGCCTTAGCCTAAGCCTAGGGGTGCCCTAGTCTAAGCCTAGGGTGCCCTATCCTGAGCCTAGGGGAGCCCTACTTTAGCCTTAGCATAGGATTGCCCTAGCCTAAGCTTAGGGGTGCCCTAGCCTGAGTCTAGGGGTGCCCTAGCCTGAGGCTAGGGGAGCCGTTGCCTTAGCTTAAGTCTAGGGGTGCCCTAGCCTAAGCCTAGGGGTGCCCTAGCCTATGCCTAGAGGTGCCCTAGCCTAAGCATAGGGGTTCCCTAGCCCAAGCCTATGGATGCCCTAGCCTTAGGCTAGGGGAGCCCTAGACTTAGCCTAAGCCTAGGGCTGACCTAGCCTAAGCCTAGGGGTGCCCTAGCCTAAGCCTAGGGGTTCCCTAGCCAAAGCTTAGGGGTGCCCTAGCCTAAGACTAGGGCTGCCCTAGCCTTAGGCTAGGAGAGCCCTAGCCTTAGCCTAAGCCTAGGCGTGCCCTAGCCAAAGCCTAGGGGTGCCCTAGCCTAAGCCTAGGGGTGCCCTAGCCTAAGCCTAGGGGTGCCCTAGCCTAAACCTAAGCCTAGGGGGGCCCTAGCCTAAGCCTACGGGTGCCCTAGCCTAAGCCTAAGAGTGCCCTAGCCTTAGGCTAGGAGATCCCTAGCCTTAGCCTAAGCCTAGGGGTGTCCTAGCTTAAGCCTAGGGGTGCCCTAGCCTTAGGCTATGGGAGCCCTAGCCTTAGCCTAAGCCTACAGGTACCCTAGCTTAAGCCTAGGGGTGCCTTAGCCTAAGCTTAGGGGTGCCCTAGTCTTAGGCTAGGGGAGCCCAAGCATTAGCCTAAGCCTAGGGGGCCCAAGCCTCAGCTTAAGGGTGCCCTAGCCTCAGCCTTCGGGTGCCCTAGCCTAAGCCTAGTGGTGCCTTAGTCTAAGCCTAGGGGTGACCTAGCCTTAGCCTAAGCCTAGGGGTGCCTTATCCTAAGACTTGGGGTGCCCTAGCCTAAAACCTAGGGGTGCCCTAGCCTTAGGCTAGGGGAGCCCTAGCCTTAGCCTAAGCCTAGGGGTGCCCTAGCCTAAGCCTAGGGGTGCCCTAGCCTAAGCCTTGGGGTGTCCTAGCCTGAGGCTAGGGGAGCCCAAGCCTTAGCCTAAGCCTAGGGGTGCCCAAGCCTAAGCCTAGGGGTGCCCTAGCCTGGGCCTAGGGGTGCCATAGCCTGAGCCTACGGGTGCCCTAGCCTGAGTCTAGGAGAGCCCTAATGTTACTCTAGCCTAGGATTGCCCTAGCCTAAGCCTAGGGGTGCCATAACCTGTGTCTAGGGGTGAACTAGCCTGAGGCAAGAGGAGCCACAGTCTTAGCCTAAGCTAGGCGAGCCCTAGCCTAAGCTTAGGGGTGCCCTAGCCTTAGGCTAGGGTAGCCCTAGCCTGAGCCTAGGGGTGCCCTAGCCTGAGGATAGGGGAGCCCTAGACTTAGCCTAAGCCTAGGATTGCCCTAGCGTAAGATAACGGGTGCCCTATCCTGAGTCTAGGGGTGCCCTTGCCTGAGGCTAGGGGAGCCGTTGCCTTAGGCTAAGTGTAGGGTTGCCCTAGCCTAAGCCTAGGGGTGCCCAAGCTTAAGCCTAGGGGTGCCCTAGCCTTAATCTAGGAGTTCCCTAGCCTAAGCCTAGGGGTGCCCTAGCCTAAGCCTAAGTTAGCCCAGCCTTAGCCTAAGCCTAAGGGTGCCCTAGCCTAAGCCTAGGGGAGTCCTAGCCTAAGCCTAGGGGTGCCCTAGCCTAAGCCTAGGGGTGTTCTAGCCTTAGGCTAGGGGAGCCCAGCCTTAGCCTAAGCCTAGGGGTGCCCTAGCCTAAGCCTAGGGGTGACCTAGCCTAAGCCTAGGGGTTTCCTAGCTTAAGCCTAGGGGTGCCCACGCCAAAGGCTAGGGGAGCCGTAGTCTAAGGCTACGGGAGCCCTGCGTTTGACTAGGGGAGCCCTAGCCTTAGCCTAAGCCTAGGGGTACCCTAGTCCAGGCTAGGGGAACCCTAGCGTAAGGCTAGGGGAGCCGTAGCCTAAGGTTAGGGGAGCCCTAGACTAAGGCTAAGGGAGGCCTGCCTAAGGCTAGAGGAGCCCTAGCCTTAGCCTAACCCTAGGGGTGCCATAGCCTAAGGCTAGGGGAGCCCTAGCCTAAGGCTAGGAGAGCCGTAGCCTAAGGTTAGGGGAGCCCTAGACTAAGGCTAGGGGAGCGATGCCTAAGGCTAGGGGAGCCCTAGCCTTAGCCTAAGCCTAGGGGTACCATAGCCTAAGGCTAGGGGTGCCCTAGCCTTAGGCTAGAGGAGCCCTAGCCATAGCCCAAGCCTAGGGGTGCCATAGCTTAAGGCTAGGGGAGCCCTAGCCATAACCTAAGCCTCAAGGTGCCCTAACCTAAGGCTAGGGGAGCCCTACCTCAGGCTAGAGGAGCCCTAGCCTTAGCCTAAGCCTAGGGTGCCATAGCCTAATGCTAGGGGAGCCCTAGCCAAAGGCTAGGGGAGCCCTAGCCTAAGGCTAGGGGAGCCCTAGCCTAAGCCTAGGGGTGCCCTAGCCTAAGGCTTGGAGAGCCCAAGCCTAAGGCTAGGGGAGCCCTAGCCTTAGCCTAAGCCTAGGGGTGCCCTAGCCTAGGATAGGGGAGCACTAGCCTAAGGCTAGTTGAGCCCTAGCCTTACACTAGGGGAGCCCTAGCCTAAGGCTAGAGGAGCCCTTGCCTTAGTCTAAGCATAGGGGTGCCCTCGCCAAAGGCTAGGGGAGCCCTAGCCTTAGCCTAAGCCTAGGGGTGCCCTAGCCTAAGGCTAGCGGTGCCCTAGCCTTAGCCTAAGCCTAGGGGTGCCCTAGCCTAAGCCTAGGGGAGCCCTGCCTAAGGCTAGGGGAGACCTAGCCTTAGCCTAAGCCTAACGGTGCCCTAACCTAAGTCTAGGGGAGCCCTGCCTAAGGCTAGGGGAGCCCTAGCCTTAGCCTAAGCCTAGGGGTGCCCGAAGCTAAGGCCAGGGGAGGCCTAGACTTAGCCTAAGCCTAGGGGTGACCTAGCCTAAGGCTAGGGGAGCCCTAGCCTAAGGCTAGGGGAGCCCATGTCTTAGCCTAAGCCTAGGGGTGCCCTAGTCTAAGCCTAAATGTGCCCTAGCCTTAGACTAGGGGAGCCCAAGCCTTAGCCTAAGCCTAGGGGTGCCCTAGCCTAAGCCTAGGGGAGTTCTAGCCTAAGCCTACGGGTGCCCTAGCCTAAGCCTCGGAGGGTCCTAGCCTAAAACTATGGGTGCCCTATCCTTAGGCTAGGGGAGCCCTAGGCTTAGCCTAAGCCTAGGGCTGCCCTAGCCTAATCCTAGGGGTGCCCTAGCCTAAGCCTAGGGCTGCCCTAGCCTAAGCCTAGGAGTGCCCTAGCCTAAGCCTAGGAGTGCCCTAGCCTAAGCCTAGGAGTGCCCTAGCCTAAGCCTAGGTGTGCCCTAACCAAAGCCTAGGGTGCCCTAGCCTAAGCCTAGGAGTGCCCTAGCCTAAACCTAAGCCTAGGGGTGCCCTAGCCTAAGTCTAGAGGTGCCCTAGCCTAAGCCTACGTGTGCCCTAGCCTAAGCCTAGGAGTGCCCTAGCCTTAGACTAGGGGATCCCTAGCCTTAGCCTAAGCCTAGGGGTGCCCTAGCCTAAGCCTAGGGGTGCCCTTGCCTAAGCCAAGGGGTTCCCTAGCCTAAGTTTAGGGGTGCCTTTGCCTAAGCCTAGGGGTGCCCTAGCCTAATCCTAAGGGTGTCCTAGCTATAGGCTAGGGGAGCCTTTGCCTTAGCCTAAGCCTAGGGGTGCCCTAGGCTAAGCCTAGGTGTGCCCTAGCCTAAGCCTAGAGGTGCCCAAGCTTAAGCCTAGGGGTGCCCTAGCCTTAGTCTAGGAGTTCCCTAGCCTAAGCCTAGGGGTGCCCTAGCCTAAGCCTACGGGTGCCCTAGCCTAAGCCTAGGAGTGCCCTAGCCTTAGGCTAGGAGATCCCTAGCCTTAGCCTAAGTGTAGGGGTGCCCTAGCCTAAGCTTAAGGGTGCCCAAGCTTAAGCCTAGGGGTGCCCTAGCCTTAGTCTAGGAGTTCCCTAGACTTAGCCTAGGGGTGCCCTAGCCTAAGCCTAAGTTAGCCCAGCCTTAGCCTAAGCCTAGGGGTGCCCTAGCCTAAGCCTAGGGGAGTCCTAGCCTAAGCCTAGGGGTGCCCTAGCCTAAGCCTAGGGGTGCTCTAGCCTTAGGCTATGGGAGCCCAGCCTTAGCATAAGCCTAGGGGTGCCCTAGCCTAAGCCTAGGGGTGCCCTAGCCTAAGCTTAGGGGAGCAATAGCCTGAGTCTAGGGGTGCACTAGCCTGAGGCTAGGGGAGCCGTAGCCTTAGCCTAAGCATAGGGGAGCCCTAGCTTAAGCCTAGGGGTGTCCTAGCCTAAGCCTAGGGGTGCCCTAGCCTAAGCCTAGCGGTGCCCTAGCCTTAGGCTAGGGGAGCCCTAGCCTTTTCCTAAGCCTAGGAGTGCCTTAGCCTAAGCCTCGGGGTGCCCTAGACTGAGCCGAGGGGTGCCATAGCTTTAGGCTAGGGGAGCCTAGCCTTAGCCTAAGCCTAGGGGTGCCCTAGTCTAAGCCTAGGGTGCCCTATCCTGAGCCTAGGGGAGCCCTACTTTAGCCTTAGCATAGGATTGCCCTAGCCTAAGCTTAGGGGTGCCCTAGCCTGAGTCTAGGGGTGCCCTAGCCTGAGGCTAGGGGAGCCGTTGCCTTAGCCTAAGTTTAGGGGTGCCCTAGCCTAAGCCTAGGGGTGCCCTAGCCTAAGCCTAGAGGTGCCCTAGCCTAAGCATAGGGGTTCCCTAGCCGAAGCCTATGGGTGCCCTAGCCTTAGGCTAGGGGAGCCCTAGACTTAGCCTAAGCCTAGGGCTGACCTAGCCTAAGCCTAGGGGTGCCCTAGCCTAAGCCTACGGGTTCCCTAGCCAAAGCCTAGGGGTGCCCTAGCCTAAGACTAGGGGTGCCCAAGCCTTAGGCTAGGAGAGCCCTAGCCGTAGCCTAAGCCGAGGAGTGCCCTAGCCAAAGCCTAGGGGTGCCCTAGCCTAAGCCTAGGGGTGCCCTAGCCTAAGCCTAGGGGTGCCCTAGCCTAAACCTAAGCCTAGGCGGGCCCTAGCCTAAGCCTACGGGTGCCCTAGCCTAAGCCTAGGAGTGCCCTAGCCTTAGGCTAGGAGATCCCTAGCCTTAGCCTAAGCCTAGGGGTGCCCTAGCTTAAGCCTAGGGGTGCCCTAGCCTAAGCTTAGGGGTGCCCTAGCCTAAGCCTAGGGGTGCCCTAGCCTTAGGCTATGGGAGCCCTAGCCTTAGCCTAAGCCTACAGGTACCCTAGCTTAAGCCTAGGGGTGCCTTAGCCTAAGCTTAGGGGTGCCCTAGTCTTAGGCTAGGGGAGCCCTAGCCTTAGCCTAAGCCTAAGGGTGCCTTAGCCTAAGCCTAGAGGTGCCCTAGCCTTAGGCTAGGGGAGCCCAAGCATTAGCCTAAGCCTAGGGGGCCCTAGCCTCAGCTTAAGGGTGCCCTAGCCTCAGCCTTGGGGTGCCCTAGCCTAAGCCTAGCGGTGCCTTAGTCTAAGCCTAGGGGTGACCTAGCCTTAGCCTAAGACTAGGGGTGCCTTATCCTAAGACTTGGGGTGCCCTAGCCTAAGCCTAGGGGTGCCCTAGCCTTAGGCTAGGGGAGCCCTAGCCTTAGCCTAAGCCTAGGGGTGCCCTAGCCTAAGCCTAGGGGTGCCCTAGCCTAAGCCTTGGGGTGCCCTAGCCTGAGGCTAGGGGAGCCCAAGCCTTAGCCTAAGCCTAGGGGTGCCCTAGCCTAAGCCTAGGGGTGCCCTAGCCTGGGCCTAGGGGTGCCATAGCCTGAGCCTACGGGTGCCCTAGCCTGAGTCTAGGAGAGCCCTAATGTTACTCTAGCCTAGGATTGCCCTAGCCTAAGCCTAGGGGTGCCATAACCTGTGTCTAGGGGTGAACTAGCCTGAGGCAAGAGGAGCCACAGTCTTAGCCTAAGCCTAGGCGAGCCCTAGCCTAAGCTTAGGGGTGCCCTAGCCTAAGCCTAGGGGTGCCCTAGCCTTAGGCTAGGGTAGCCCTAGCCTGAGCCTAGGGGTGCCCTAGCCTGAGGATAGGGGAGCCCTAGACTTAGCCTAAGCCTAGGATTGCCCTAGCGTAAGATAACGGGTGCCCTAGCCTGAGTCTAGGGGTGCCCTTGCCTGAGGCTAGGGGAGCCGTTGCCTTAGCCTAAGTGTAGGGTTGCCCTAGCCTAAGCCTAGGGGTGCCCAAGCTTAAGCCTAGGGGTGCCCTAGCCTTAATCTAGGAGTTCCCTAGCCTAAGCCTAGGGGTGCCCTAGCCTAAGCCTAAGTTAGCCCAGCCTTAGCCTAAGCCTAAGGGTGCCCTAGCATAAGCCTAGGGGTGCCCAAGCTTAAGCCTAGGGGTGCCCTAGCCTTAGTCTAGGAGTTCCCTAGCCTAAGCCTAGGGGTGCCCTACCCTAAGCCTACGGGTGCCCTAGCCTAAGCCTAGGAGTGCCCTAGCCTTAGGCTAGGAGATCCCTAGCCTTAGCCTAAGTGTAGGGGTGCCCTAGCCTAAGCCTAAGGGTGCCCAAGCTTAAGCCTAGGGGTGGCCTAGCCTTAGTCTAGGAGTTCCCTAGCCTTAGCCTAGGGGTGCCCTAGCCTAAGCCTAAGTTTGCCCAGCCTTAGCCTAAGCCTAGGGGTGCCCTAGCCTAAGCCTAGGGGAGTCCTAGCCTAAGCCTAGGGGTGCCCTAGCCTAAGCCTAGGGGTGCTCTAGCCTTAGGCTATGGGAGCCCAGCCTTAGCATAAGCCTAGGGGTGCCCTAGCCTAAGCCTAGGGGTGCCCTAGCCTAAGCTTAGGGGTGCAATAGCCTGAGTCTAGGGTTGCACTAGCCTGAGGCTAGGGGAGCCGTAGCCTTAGCCTAAGCATAGGGGAGCCCTAGCTTAAGCCTAGGCGTGTCCTAGCCTAAGCCTAGGGGTGCCCTAGCCTAAGCCTAGCGGTGCCCTAGCCTTAGGCTAGGGGAGCCCTAGCCTTTTCCTAAGCCTAGGAGTGCCTTAGCCTAAGCCTCGGGGTGCCCTAGACTGAGCCGAGGGGTGCCGTAGCTTTAGGCTAGGGGAGCCCTAGCCTTAGCCTAAGCCTAGGGGTGCCCTAGTCTAAGCCTAGGGTGCCCTATCCTGAGCCTAGGGGAGCCCTACTTTAGCCTTAGCATAGGATTGCCCTAGCCTAAGCCTAGGGGTGCCCTAGCCTAAGCCTTGGGGTGTCCTAGCCTGAGGCTAGGGGAGCCCAAGCCTTAGCCTAAGCCTAGGGGTGCCCAAGCCTAAGCCTAGGGGTGCCCTAGCCTGGGCCTAGGGGTGCCATAGCCTGAGCCTACGGGTGCCCTAGCCTGAGTCTAGGAGAGCCCTAATGTTACTCTAGCCTAGGATTGCCCTAGCCTAAGCCTAGGGGTGCCATAACCTGTGTCTAGGGGTGAACTAGCCTGAGGCAAGAGGAGCCACAGTCTTAGCCTAAGCTAGGCGAGCCCTAGCCTAAGCTTAGGGGTGCCCTAGCCTTAGGCTAGGGTAGCCCTAGCCTGAGCCTAGGGGTGCCCTAGCCTGAGGATAGGGGAGCCCTAGACTTAGCCTAAGCCTAGGATTGCCCTAGCGTAAGATAACGGGTGCCCTATCCTGAGTCTAGGGGTGCCCTTGCCTGAGGCTAGGGGAGCCGTTGCCTTAGCCTAAGTGTAGGGTTGCCCTAGCCTAAGCCTAGGGGTGCCCAAGCTTAAGCCTAGGGGTGCCCTAGCCTTAATCTAGGAGTTCCCTAGCCTAAGCCTAGGGGTGCCCTAGCCTAAGCCTAAGTTAGCCCAGCCTTAGCCTAAGCCTAAGGGTGCCCTAGCCTAAGCCTAGGGGAGTCCTAGCCTAAGCCTAGGGGTGCCCTAGCCTAAGCCTAGGGGTGTTCTAGCCTTAGGCTAGGGGAGCCCAGCCTTAGCCTAAGCCTAGGGGTGCCCTAGCCTAAGCCTAGGGGTGACCTAGCCTAAGCCTAGGGGTTTCCTAGCTTAAGCCTAGGGGTGCCCACGCCAAAGGCTAGGGGAGCCGTAGTCTAAGGCTACGGGAGCCCTGCGTTTGACTAGGGGAGCCCTAGCCGTAGCCTAAGCCTAGGGGTACCCTAGTCCAGGCTAGGGGAACCCTAGCCTAAGGCTACGGGAGCCGTAGCCTAAGGTTAGGGGAGCCCTAGACTAAGGCTAGGGGAGGCCTGCCTAAGGCTAGAGGAGCCCTAGCCTTAGCCTAACCCTAGGGGTGCCATAGCCTAAGGCTAGGGGAGCCCTAGCCTAAGGCTAGGAGAGCCGTAGCCTAAGGTTAGGGGAGCCCTAGACTAAGGCTAGGGGAGCGATGCCTAAGGCTAGGGGAGCCCTAGCCTTAGCCTAAGCCTAGGGGTACCATAGCCTAAGGCTAGGGGTGCCCTAGCCTTAGGCTAGAGGAGCCCTAGCCATAGCCCAAGCCTAGGGGTGCCATAGCTTAAGGCTAGGGGAGCCCTAGCCATAACCTAAGCCTCAAGGTGCCCTAACCTAAGGCTAGGGGAGCCCTACCTCAGGCTAGAGGAGCCCTAGCCTTAGCCTAAGCCTAGGGTGCCATAGCCTAATGCTAGGGGAGCCCTAGCCAAAGGCTAGGGGAGCCCTAGCCTAAGGCTAGGGGAGCCCTAGCCTAAGCCTAGGGGTGCCCTAGCCTAAGGCTTGGAGAGCCCAAGCCTAAGGCTAGGGGAGCCCTAGCCTTAGCATAAGCCTAGGGGTGCCCTAGCCTAGGATAGGGGAGCACTAGCCTAAGGCTAGTTGAGCCCTAGCCTAACACTAGGGGAGCCCTAGCCTAAGGCTAGAGGAGCCCTTGCCTTAGTCTAAGCATAGGGGTGCCCTCGCCAAAGGCTAGGGGAGCCCTAGCCTTAGCCTAAGCCTAGGGGTGCCCTAGCCTAAGGCTAGCGGTGCCCTAGCCTTAGCCTAAGCCTAGGGGTGCCCTAGCCTAAGCCTAGGGGAGCCCTGCCTAAGGCTAGGGGAGACCTAGCCTTAGCCTAAGCCTAACGGTGCCCTAACCTAAGTCTAGGGGAGCCCTGCCTAAGGCTAGGGGAGCCCTAGCCTTAGCCTAAGCCTAGGGGTGCCCGAAGCTAAGGCCAGGGGAGGCCTAGACTTAGCCTAAGCCTAGGGGTGACCTAGCCTAAGGCTAGGGGAGCCCTAGCCTAAGGCTAGGGGAGCCCATGTCTTAGCCTAAGCCTAGGGGTGCCCTAGCCTAAGTCTAGGGGATCCCTAGCCTAAGGCTAGGGGAGCCCTAGCCTGAGCCTAGGCCTAGGGGTGCCCAAGCCTAAAGCTAGGGGAGCCTGAGCCTTAGCCTAAGCCTAGGGGTGCCCTAGCCCAGGCTAGGGGAGCCCGAGCCTAAGGCTAGAGGAGCCCTAGCCTTAGCCAAAGCCTAGGGGTTCCCTAGCCTATGCCTAGGGGTGCCCTAGCCTAAGGCTAGGGGAGCCCTAGCCTTAGCCTAATCCTAGGTGAGCCCTAGCCTGAGGCTAGGGGAGCCCAAGCCTAAGCCTACGGGTGCCTAAGCCTAAGCCTTGGGGTGCCCTAACCTAAGGCTAGGAGAGACCTCGCCTAAGGCTAGGGGAGCCCAGCCTTAGCCTAAGCCTATGGGTGCCCTATCATAGGGCTAGGGGAGCACTAGCCTTAGCCTAAGCTAAGGAGTGCCCTCGCCAAAGGCTAGCGGATCCCTAGCCTTAGCGTAAGCCTAGGGGTGCCCTAGCCTAAGGCTAGAGGTGCCCTAGCCTTAGCCTAAGGCTAGGTGTGCCCTAGCCTAAGCCTAGGGGTGCCCTAGTCCAGGCTAGGGGAGCCCTAGCCTAAGGCTAGAGGAGCCCTAGTCTTAGCCTAAGCCTAGGGGTGCCCTAGCCTAAGCCTAGGGGAGCCCTATCCTTAGACTAGGGGAGCCCTAGCCATAACCTAAGCCTAAAGGTGCCCTAACCTAAGGCTAGGGGAGCACTGCCTTAGGCTAGAGGAGCCCTAGCCTTAGCCTAAGCCTAGGGGTGCCATAGCCTAAGGCTAGGGGAGCCGTAGCCTTAGGCTAGGGGAGCCCTAGAGTAAGGCTAGGGGATCCCTAGCCTAAGGCTAGGGGAGCCCTAGCCTAAGCCTAGGGGTGTCCTAGGCTAAGGCTAGGAGAGCCCAAGCCTAAGGCTAGGGGAGCACCAGCCTAAGGCTAGTTGAGCCCTAGCCTAAGACTAGGGGAGCCCTAGCCTAAGGCTCGAGGAGCCCTTGCCTTAGCCTAAGAATAGGGGTGCCCTCGCCAAAGGCTAGGGGAGCCCTAGCCTTAGGCTAAGCCTAGGGGTGCCCTAGCCTAAGGCTAGAGGTGCCCTAGCCTTAGCCTAAGCCTAGCGGTGCCCTAGCCTAAGTCTAGGGGAGCCCTGCCTAAGGCTAGGGGAGCCCTAGCCTTAGCCTAAGCCTAGGGGTGCCCGAAGCTAAGGCCAGGGGAGCCCTAGCCTTAGCCTAAGCCTAGGGGTGCCCTAGCCTCAGGCAAGTGGAGCCCTAGCCTAAGCCTAGGGGAGCCCTAGCCTTAGGCTAAGCCTAGGGGTGCCCTAGCCTAAGGCTAGAGGTGCCCTAGCCTTAGCCTAAGCCTAGGGGTGCCCTAGCCTAAGCCTAGGGGAGCCCTGACTAAGGCTAGGGGAGCCCTAGCCTTAGCCTAAGCCTAGGGTTGCCCGAATCTAAGGCCAGGGGACCCCTAGCCTTAGCCTAAGCCTAGGGGTGCCCTAGCCTAAGGCTAGGGGAGCCCTAGCCTTAGGCTAGGGGAGCCCTTGTCTTAGCCTAAGCCTAGGGGTGCCCTAGCCCAGGCTAGGGGAGCCCTAGCCTAAGGCTAGAGGAGCCCTAGCCTTAGCCTAAACCTAGGGGTTCCCTAGCCTATGCCTAGGGGTGCCCTAGCCTAAGGCTAGGGGAGCCCTAGCCTAAGCCTAGGGGTGCCCTAAACTAAGGCTAGGGGAGCTCTAGCCTAAGGCTAGGGTAGCCCTAGACTAAGCATAGGGGTGCCCTAACCTAATTCTAGGGAGCCCAAGCTAAGGCTAGGGGAGCCCTAGCCTTAGCCTAAACCTAGGGGTGCCCTATCCTAAGGCTAGGGGAGCCCTAGCTTAAGCCTAGGGGTGCCCTAGCCTAAGCCTAGGGGTGCCCTAGCCTAAAGCTAGGGGAGCACTAGCCTAAGGTTAGGGGAGCCCTAGCCTAAGCTTAGGGGTGCCCTAGCCTAAGCCTAGGGGTGCCCGAGGCTAGGGCTAGGAGAGCCCTAGCCTAAGGCTAGGGGAGCCCTAGCCTTAGCCTAAGCCTAGGGGTGCCCTAACCTAAGGCTAGCGGAGCCCTAGCCTAAGGCTAAGGGAGCCCTAACCTAAGGCTAGGGGAGCCCTAGCCTTAGCCTAAGCCTAGGGGAGCCCTAGCCTTAGCCTAAGCCTAGGGATGCCCGAACCTAAGGCTAAGGGAGCCCTAACCTAAGGCAAGGGGAGCCATAGCCTTAGCCTAAGCCTAGGGGTGACCTAACCTAAGGCTAGGGGAGCCCTAGCCTAAGGCTAGGGGAGCCCTAACCTAAGGCTAGGGGAGCCCTAGCCTTAGCATAAGGATAGGGGAGCCCTAGCCTTAGCCTAAGCCTAGGGGTGCCCGAACCTAAGGCTAAGGGAGCCCTAGCCTAAGCCTAGGGGTGCCATAGCCTAAGCCTAGGTGTGCCCTAACCTAAGGCTAGGGGAGACCTAGCCTAAGGCAAGGGGAGCCATAGCCTAAGCCTAAGCCTAGGGGTGCCCTAGCCTAAGGCAAGGGGAGTCCTTGCCTAAGGCCAGGGGAGCCCTTGCCTAAGGCTAGGGGAGCCCTAGGCTTAGCCTAAGCCTTGGTGTGCCCTAGCCTTAGGCTAGCGGAGCCCTAGCCCTAGCCTAAGCCTAGGTGTGACGTAGCCTAAGCCTAGGGGTGCCCTAGCCTAAGCCTAGGGGTGCCCTAGCCTTAGGGTAGGGGAGCCCTAGCCTTAGCCTAAGCCTAGGGGTGCCCTAGCCTAAGCCTAGGGGTGCCCTAGCATTAGGCGAGGGGAGCCCTAGCCTTCGCCTAAGACTAGGGGTGCCCTAGCCTAAGGCTAGGGGTGCCCCATCGTAAGCCTAGGGGTGCTCTAGCCTGAGGCTAGGGGAGCCCTAGCCTTAACCTAAGCCTAGGGGTGCCCTAGCCTAAGCCTATGGGTGCCTTAGCCTGAGCCTAGGTGTGCCCTAGCTTGAGCCTACGGGTGCCCTAGCCTGACTCTAGAGGAGCCCGAGCGTTAGTCTAGCCTAAGATTGCCCTAGCCTAAGCATAGGGGTGCCCTAGCCTAAGCCTAGGGGTGCTCTAACCTAGGGCTAGGAGAGCCCTAGCCTAAGCTAGGGGAGCTCTAGGCTTATCCTAAGCCTAGGGGTGCTCTAGCCTAAGCCTAGGGGTGCCCTAGGCTGAGGTTAGAGGAACCCTAGCGTTAGTCTAGCCTAGGATTGTCCTAGCCTAAGCCTAGGTGTGCCATAGCCTAAGGCTAGGGGAGCCCTAGCATTAGCCTAAGCCTAGGGGAGAACTAGCCTTAGCCTACGGGTGCCCTAGCCTGAGCTTAGGGGTGCCCTAGCCTGAGCCTAGGGGTGCCCAAGCCTTAGGCTAGGGGAGACCTAGCCTTAGCCTAAGCCTAGGGGTGCCCTAGCTTAAGGCTAGGGGTGCCCTTGCCTAAGGTTAGGGGAGCCCTAGCCTAAGGCTAAGGGAGCCCTAGCCTAAGGTTAGGGGAACCCTAGCCTAAGCTTAGGGGTGCCCAAGCCTAAGCCTAGGGGTGCCCTAACCTAATGCTAGGGGAGCCCTAGCATTATCCTAAGCCTAGGGGAGCCCTAGCCTTAGCCTAAGCCTAGGGGTGCCGTAGCCTAAGCCTAGGGGTCCCTAGCCTAAGCTTTGGGGTGCCCGAACCTAAGGCTAGGGGTGCCCCAGCATAAGCCTAGGGGAACCCTAGCATTAGCCTAAGGCTAGGGGTGCCCTAGCTTAGCCTAGGGGTGCCCTAGCCTAAGCCTAAGTGTGCCCTAGCCTAAGGCTAGGGGAGCCCTTTCCTAAGGCTAGGGGAGCCCTTGCCGTAGCATAAGCCTAGGGGTGCCCTAGACTAAGCCTAGGGGTGCCCTAGCCTAAGCCTAGTGGTGCCCTAGCATAAGCCTAGGTGTGCCCTAGCATTAGGCTAGGGGAGCCCTAGCCTTAGCCTAAGCCTAGGGGTGCCCTAGCCTAAGCCTAGGGGTGCCCTAGCCTTAGGCTAGGGGAGCCCTAGCCTTAGCATAAGCCTAGGGGTGCCCTCGCCTAAGCCTACGGGTGCTCTAGCGTAAGCCTAGGGGTGCCCTAGCCTGAGCCTAGGGGTGCCCTAGCCTTAGGCTAGGGGAGCCCTAGTCTTAGCCTAAGCCTAGGGGTGCCCTAGCCTAAGCCTTGGGGTCCCCTAACCTGAGCCTACGAGTGCTCTAGCCTGAGTCTACGGGTGCCACAACCTGAGGATAGGGTCGCCCTAGCGTTAGTCTATCCTAGGATTGCTCTAGCCTAAGCCTAGGGGTGCCATAGCCTAAGTCTAGGGGAGCCCTAACCTAAGCCTAGGGGGGCCCTAGCCTAAGCCTAGGGGTGCCCTAGCCTGGGGCTATGAGAGCCCTCCCCTAAGGCTAGGGGAGCCCTAGGCTTAGCCTTAGGCTAGGGGTGCCCTAGCCTAATCCTAGGGTGTCCTAACCTAAGCCTAGGGGTGCCCTAGCCTAGGACTAGGAGAGCCCTAGCCTAAGGCTAGGGGAGCCCTAGGCTTAGCCTAAGGCTAGTGGTGCCCTAGCCTAAGCCTAGGGGTACCCGAGCCTAAGGTTAGGGGAGCCCTAGCCTAAGCCTAGGGGAGCCCTAGCCTAAAGCTAGGGGAGCCCTAGCCTTAGACTAAGCCTATGGGTTCCTAAGCCAAGGCTAGGGGAGCAATACCGTTAGCCTAAGCCAAGGGGTGCCCTAGCCTAAGACTAGGGGAGGCCTAGCCTAAGGCTAGGGGAGCCCCAGCCTAAGCTTAGGGGTACCCTAGCCTGAGCCTAGGGGTACCCTAGCCTGAGCCTAGGGGTGCTCTAGCCTAGGGCTAGGAGAGCCCTAGCCTAAGCAAGGGGAGCTCTAGGCTTATCCTAAGCCTAGGGGTGCCCTTGCCTAAGCCTAGGGGTACCCTAGCCTGAGCCTAGGGGTGCTCTAGCCTAGGGCTAGGAGAGCCCTAGCCTAAGGCTAGGGGAGCCATAGCCTAAGGATAGGGGAGCCCTAGCCTTAGCCTAAGCCTAGGGGTGCCCTATCCTAAGCCTAGGGGTGACTTAGCCTAAGCCTAGGGGTCCCCTAGCCTAAGGCTAGGGGGGCCCTATCCTTAGCCTAAGCCTAGGGGTGCCCTAGCCTAAGCCTAGTGGTGCCCTAGCCTGAGCCTAGGGGTGCCCTAGCCTGAGCCTACGGGTGCCCTAGCCTTAGCCTAAGGCTAGGGGAGCCCTAGCCTTAGCCTAAGCCTAGGGGTGCCCGAACCTAAGGCTAAGGGAGCCCTAGCCTAAGCCTACGGATGCCCTAGCCTGAGGTTAGAGGAACCCTAGCGTTAGTCTAGCCTAGGATTGTCCTAGCCTAAGCCTAGGTGTGCCATAGCCTAAGGCTAGGGGAGCCCTAGCCTAAGGCTAGGGGAGCCCTAGCCTAAGGCTAGGGGAGCCCTAGCCTAAGGCTAGGGGAGCCCTAGCCTAAGGTTAGGGGAGCCCTAGCCTAAGTTAGGGGTGCCCTAGCCTAAGCCTAGGGGTGCCCGAGGCTAGGGCTAGGAGAGCCCTAGCCTAAGGCTAGGGGAGCCCTAGCCTTAGCCTAAGCCTAGGGGTGCCCTAACCTAAGGCTAGGGGAGCCCTAGCCTAAGGCTAGGCGAGCCCTAACCTAAGGCTAGGGGAGCCCTAGCCTAAGGTTAGGGGAGCCCTAGCCTAAGGTTAGGGGAGCCCTAGCCTAAGTTTAGGGGTGCCCTAGCCTAAGCCTAGGGGTGCCCGAGGCTAGGGCTAGGAGAGCCCTAGCCTAAGGCTAGGGGAGCCCTAGGCTTAGCCTAAGCCTAGGGGTGCCCTAACCTAAGGCTAGGGGAGCCCTAGCCTAAGGCTAGGGGAGCCCTAACCTAAGGCTAGGGGAGCCCTAGCCTAAGGTTAGGGGAGCCCTAGCCTAAGTTTAGGGGTGCCCTAGCCTAAGCCTAGGGGTGCCCAAGGCTAGGGCTAGGAGAGCCCTAGCCTAAGGCTAGGGGAGCCATAGCCTTAGCCTAAGCCTAGGGGTGCCCTAGCCTAAGGCAAGGGGAGTCCTTGCCTAAGTCCAGGGGAGCCCTTGCCTAAGGCTGGGGAGCCCTAGACTTAGCCTAAGCCTAGGTGTGCCCTAGCCTAAGGCCAGCGGAGCCCTAGCCCAAGCCTATGCCTAGGTGTGACCTAGCCTAAGCCTAGGGGTGCCCTAGCCTAAGCCTAGGGGTGCCCTAGGCTATGGCTAGGGGAGCCCGAGCCTAAGGCTAGGGGAGCCCTAGCCTAATCCTAGGGGAGCCCTAGCCTAAGCCTAAGCTTAGGGGTGCCCTAGCCTAAGGCTAGGGGAGCCCTAGCCTTAGCCTAAGCCTAGGGGTGCCGTAGCCTTAGCCTAGGGGTGCCCTAGCCTAAGCCTAGGGGTACCCTAGCCTAAGCCTAGGGGTGCTCTAGCCTTAGGCTATGGGAGCCCTAGCCTTAGCCTAAGCCTAGGGGTGCCCTAGCCTAAGCCTCGGGGTGCCCTACCCTAAACCTAGGGGTGCCCTAGCCTGAGCCTACGGGTGCCCTAGCCTGAGCTTAGGGGTGCCCTAGCCTGAGCCTAGGGGTGCCCAAGCCTTAGGCTAGGGGAGACCTATCCTTAGCCTAAGCCTAGGGGTGCCCTAGCCTAAGGCTAGGGGTGCCCTTGCCTAAGGTTAGGGGAGCCCTAGCCTAAGGCTACGGGAGCCCTAGCCTAAGGCTAGGGGAGCCCTAGCTTTAGCCTAAGCCTAGGGGTGCCCTAGCCTAAGACTAGGGGAGCACTATCCTAAGGCTAGGGGAGCCCAAGCCTTAGCCTAATCCTAGGGGTGCCCTAGCCTAAGGTTAGGGGAGCCCTAGCCTAAGCTTAGGGGTGCCCAAGCCTAAGCCTAGGGGTGCCCTAGCCTAAGGCTAGGGGAGCCGTAGCATTAGCCTAAGCCTAGGGGAGCCCTAGCCTTAGCCTAATCCTAGGGGTGCCCTAGCCTAAGCCTAGGGGTGCCCTAGCCTAAGCCTAGGGGTGCCCTAGCCTAAGCTTTGGGGTGCCCGAACCTAAGGCTAGGGGTGCCCCAGCATAAGCCTAGGGGAACCCTAGCATTAGCCTAAGCCTAGGGGTGCCCTAGCTTAGCCTAGGGGTGCCCTAGCCTAAGCCTAAGTGTGCCCTAGCCTAAGGCTAGGGGAGCCCTTGCCTAAGGCTAGGGGAGCCCTAGCCTTAGCCTAAGCCTAGGGGTGCCCTAGACTAAGCCTAGGGGTGCCCTAGCCTAAGCCTAGTGGTGCCCTAGCCAAAGCCTAGGTGTGCCCTAGCATTTGGCTAGGGGAGCCCTGGCCTTAGCCTAAGCCTAGGGGTGCCCTAGCCTAAGCCTAGGGGTGCCCTAGCCTTAGGCTACGGGAGCCCTAGCCTTAGCGTAAGCCTAGGGGTGCCCTCGCCTAAGCCTACGGGTGCTCTAGCGTAAGCCTAGGGGTGCCCTAGCCTGAGCCTAGGGGTGCCCTAGCCTTAGGCTAGGGGAGCCCTAGTCTTAGCCTAAGCCTAGGGGTGCCCTAGCCTAAGCCTTGGGGTCCCCTAACCTGAGCCTACAAGTACTCTAGCCTGAGCCTACGGGTGCCACAACCTGAGGATAGGGTAGTCCTAGCTTTAGTCTATCCTAGGATTGCCCTAGCCTAAGGCTAGGGGAGCCATAGCCTAAGGATAGGGGAGCCCTAGCCTTAGCCTAAGCCTAGGGGTGCCCTATCCTAAGCCTAGGGGTGCCCTAGCCTAAGTCTAGGGGTGCCCTAGCCTAAGGCTAGGGGGGCCCTACCCTTAGCCTAAGCCTAGGGGTGCCCTAGCCTAAGCCTGGGGGTGCCCTAGCCTGAGCCTAGGGGTGCCCTAGCCTAAGCCTAGGTGTTCCCTAGCCTAAGGCTAGGGGAGCCCTAGCCTAAAGCTAGGGGAGCACTAGCCTAAGGTTAGGGGAGCCCTAGCCTAAGCTTAGGGGTGCCCTAGCCTAAGCCTAGGGGTGCCATAGCCTTAGGGTAGGGGAGCCCTAGTCTTAGCCTAAGCCTAGGGGTGCCCTAGCCTAAGCCTAGGGGTGCCCTAGCCTAAGCCTAGGGGTGCCATAGCCTTAGGGTAGGGGAGCCCTAGTCTTAGCCTAAGCCTAGGGGTGCCCTAGCCTAAGCCTAGTGGTACCCTAGCCTAAGGCTAGGGGTGCCCTTGCCTAAGGTTAGGGGACCCCTAGCCTAAGGCTAAGGGAGCCCTAGCCTAAGGTTAGGGGAACCCTAGCCTAAGCTTAGGGGTGCCCAAGCCTAAGCCTAGGGGTGCCCTAACCTAATGCTAGGGGAGCCCTAGCATTATCCTAAGCCTAGGGGAGCCCTAGCCTAAGCTTTGGGGTGCCCGAACCTAAGGCTAGGGGTGCCCCAGCATAAGCCTAGGGGAACCCTAGCATTAGCCTAAGGCTAGGGGTGCCCTAGCTTAGCCTAGGGGTGCCCTAGCCTAAGCCTAAGTGTGCCCTAGCCTAAGGCTAGGGGAGCCCTTGCCTAAGGCTAGGGGAGCCCTTGCCGTAGCATAAGCCTAGGGGTGCCCTAGACTAAGCCTAGGGGTGCCCTAGCCTAAGCCTAGTGGTGCCCTAGCATAAGCCTAGGTGTGCCCTAGCTTTAGGCTAGGGGAGCCCTAGCCTTAGCCTAAGCCTAGGGGTGCCCTAGCCTAAGCCTAGGGGTGCCCTAGCCTTAGGCTAGGGGAGCCCTAGCCTTAGCATAAGCCTAGGGGTGCCCTCGCCTAAGCCTACGGGTGCTCTAGCGTAAGCCTAGGGGTGCCCTAGCCTGAGCCTAGGGGTGCCCTAGCCTTAGGCTAGGGGAGCCCTAGTCTTAGCCTAAGCCTAGGGGTGCCCTAGCCTAAGCCTTGGGGTCCCCTAACCTGAGCCTACGAGTGCTCTAGCCTGAGTCTACGGGTGCCACAACCTGAGGATAGGGTCGCCCTAGCGTTAGTCTATCCTAGGATTGCTCTAGCCTAAGCCTAGGGGTGCCATAGCCTAAGTCTAGGGGAGCCCTAACCTAAGCCTAGGGGGGCCCTAGCCTAAGCCTAGGGGTGCCCTAGCCTGGGGCTAGGAGAGCCCTCCCCTAAGGCTAGGGGAGCCCTAGGCTTAGCCTTAGGCTAGGGGTGCCCTAGCCTAATCCTAGGGTGTCCTAACCTAAGCCTAGGGGTGCCCTAGCCTAGGACTAGGAGAGCCCTAGCCTAAGGCTAGGGGAGCCCTAGGCTTAGCCTAAGGCTAGTGGTGCCCTAGCCTAAGCCTAGGGGTACCCTAGCCTAAGGTTAGGGGAGCCCTAGCCTAAGCCTAGGGGAGCCCTAGCCTAAAGCTAGGGGAGCCCTAGCCTTAGACTAAGCCTATGGGTTCCTAAGCCAAGGCTAGGGGAGCCATACCGTTAGCCTAAGCCAAGGGGTGCCCTAGCCTAAGACTAGGGGAGGCCTAGCCTAAGGCTAGGGGAGCCCCAGCCTAAGCTTAGGGGTACCCTAGCCTGAGCCTAGGGGTACCCTAGCCTGAGCCTAGGGGTGCTCTAGCCTAGGGCTAGGAGAGCCCTAGCCTAAGCAAGGGGAGCTCTAGGCTTATCCTAAGCCTAGGGGTGCCCTTGCCTAAGCCTAGGGGTACCCTAGCCTGAGCCTAGGGGTGCTCTAGCCTGGGCTAGGAGAGCCCTAGCCTAAGGCTAGGGGAGCCATAGCCTAAGGATAGGGGAGCCCTAGCCTTAGCCTAAGCCTAGGGGTGCCCTATCCTAAGCCTAGGGGTGACCTAGCCTAAGCCTAGGGGTCCCCTAGCCTAAGGCTAGGGGGGCCCTATCCTTAGCCTAAGCCTAGGGGTGCCCTAGCCTAAGCCTAGTGGTGCCCTAGCCTGAGCCTAGGGGTGCCCTAGCCTGAGCCTACGGGTGCCCTAGCCTTAGCCTAAGGCTAGGGGAGCCCTAGCCTTAGCCTAAGCCTAGGGGTGCCCGAACCTAAGGCTAAGGGAGCCCTAGCCTAAGCCTACGGGTGCCCTGGCCTGAGGTTAGAGGAACCCTAGCGTTAGTCTAGCCTAGGATTGTCCTAGCCTAAGCCTAGGTGTGCCATAGCCTAAGGCTAGGGGAGCCCTAGCCTAAGGCTAGGGGAGCCCTAGCCTAAGGCTAGGTGAGCCCTAGCCTAAGGCTAGGGGAGCCCTAGCCTAAGGTTAGGGGAGCCCTAGCCTAAGTTAGGGGTGCCCTAGCCTAAGCCTAGGGGTGCCCGAGGCTAGGGCTAGGAGAGCCCTAGCCTAAGGCTAGGGGAGCCCTAGACTTAGCCTAAGCCTAGGGGTGCCCTAACCTAAGGCTAGGGGAGCCCTAGCCTAAGGCTAGGGGAGCCCTAACCTAAGGCTAGGGGAGCCCTAGCCTTAGCATAAGGATAGGGGAGCCCTAGCCTTAGCCTAAGCCTAGGGGTGCCCGAACCTAAGGCTAAGGGAGCCCTAGCCTAAGCCTAGGGGTGCCATAGCCTAAGCCTAGGTGTGCCCTAACCTAAGGCTAGGGGAGACCTAGCCTAAGGCAAGGGGAGCCATAGCCTAAGCCTAAGCCTAGGGGTGCCCTAGCCTAAGGCAAGGGGAGTCCTTGCCTAAGGCCAGGGGAGCCCTTGCCTAAGGCTAGGGGAGCCCTAGGCTTAGCCAAAGCCTAGGTGTGCCCTAGCCTAAGGCTAGCGGAGCCCTAGCCCTAGCCTAAGCCTAGGTGTGACATAGCCTAAGCCTAGGGGTGCCCTAGCCTAAGCCTAGGGGTGCCCTAGCCTTAGGGTAGCGGAGCCCTAGCCTTAGCCTAAGCCTAGGGGTGCCCTAGCCTTAGGCTAGGGGAGCCCTAGCATTCGCCTAAGGCTAGGGCTGCCCCATCCTAAGCCTAGGGGTGCCCTAGCCTGAGGCTAGGGGAGCCCTAGCCTTAACCTAAGCCTAGGGGTGCCCTAGGCTAAGCCTATGGGTGCCTTAGCCTGAGCCTAGGTGTGCCCTAGCTTGAGCCTACGGGTGCCGTAGCCTGAGTCTAGAGGAGCCCGAGCGTTAGTCTAGCCTAGGATTGCCCTAGCCTAAGCCTAGGGGTGCCCTAGCCTAAGCCTAGGGGTGCTCTATCCTAGGGCTAGGAGAGCCCTAGCCTAAGCTAGGGGAGCTCTAGGCTTATCCTAAGCCTAGGGGTGCCCTTGCCTAAGCCTAGGGGTGCCCTAGCCTAAGCCTAGGGGTGCCCTAGCCTAAGGCTAGGGGAGCCCTAGCCTTAGCCTAAGTCTAGGGGTGCTCTAGCCTAAGCCTAGGGGTGCCCTAACCTGAGCCTAGGGGTGCCCTAGCCTGAGCCTACGGGTGACCTAGCCTGAGGTTAGAGGAACCCTAGCGTTAGTCTAGCCTAGGATTGTCCTAGCCTAAGCCTAGGGGTGCCATAGACTAAGGCTAGGGGAGCCCTAGCCTAAGGTTAGGGGAGCCCTAGCCTAAGGTTAGGGGAGCCCTAGCCTAAGTTTAGGGGTGCCCTAGCCTAAGCCTAGGGGTGCCCGAGGCTAGGGCTAGGAGAGCCCTAGCCTAAGGCTAGGGGAGCCCTAGGCTTAGCCTAAGCCTAGGGGTGCACTAACCTAAGGCTAGGGGAGCCCTAGCCTAAGGCTAGGGGAGCCCTAACCTAAGGCTAGGGGAGCCCTAGCCTAAGGTTAGGGGAGTCCTAGCCTAAGTTTAGGGGTGCCCTAGCCTAAGCCTAGGGGTGCCCGAGGCTAGGGCTAGGAGAGCCCTAGCCTAAGGCTAGGGGAGCCATAGCCTTAGCCTAAGCCTAGGGGTGCCCTAGCCTAAGGCAAGGGGAGTCCTTGCCTAAGGCCAGGGGAGCCCTTGCCTAAGGCTGGGGAGCCCTAGACTTAGCCTAAGCCTAGGTGTGCCCTAGCCTAAGGCCAGCGGAGCCCTAGCCCAAGCCTATGCCTAGGTGTGACCTAGCCTAAGCCTAGGGGTGCCCTAGCCTAAGCCTAGGGGTGCCCTAGGCTATGGCTAGGGGAGCCCGAGCCTAAGGCTAGGGGAGCCCTAGCCTAATCCTAGGGGAGCCCTAGCCTAAGCCTAAGCTTAGGGGTGCCCTAGCCTAAGGCTAGGGGAGCCCTAGCCTTAGCCTAAGCCTAGGGGTGCCCTAGCCTTAGCCTAGGGGTGCCCTAGCCTAAGCCTAGGGGTACCCTAGCCTAAGCCTAGGGGTGCTCTAGCCTTAGGCTATGGGAGCCCTAGCCTTAGCCTAAGCCTAGGGGTGCCCTAGCCTAAGCCTCGGGGTGCCCTACCCTAAACCTAGGGGTGCCCTAGCCTGAGCCTACGGGTGCCCTAGCCTGAGCTTAGGGGTGCCCTAGCCTGAGCCTAGGGGTGCCCAAGCCTTAGGCTAGGGGAGACCTAGCCTTAGCCTAAGCCTAGGGGTGCCCTAGCCTACGGCTAGGGGTGCCCTTGCCTAAAGTTAGGGGAGCCCTAGCCTAAGGCTACGGGAGCCCTAGCCTAAGGCTAGGGGAGCCCTAGCTTTAGCCTAAGCCTATGGGTGCCCTAGCCTAAGACTAGGGGAGCACTATCCTAAGGCTAGGGGAGCCCAAGCCTTAGCCTAATCCTAGGGGTGCCCTAGCCTAAGGTTAGGGGAGCCCTAGCCTAAGCTTAGGGGTGCCCAAGCCTAAGCCTAGGGGTGCCCTAGCCTAAGGCTAGGGGAGCCCTAGCATTAGCCTAAGCCTAGGGGAGCCCTAGCCTTAGCCTAATCCTAGGGGTGCCCTAGCCTAAGCCTAGGGGTGCCCTAGCCTAAGCCTAGGGGTGCCCTAGCCTAAGCTTTGGGGTGCCCGAACCTAAGGCTAGGGGTGCCCCAGCATAAGCCTAGGGGAACCCTAGCATTAGCCTAAGCCTAGGGGTGCCCTAGCTTAGCCTAGGGGTGCCCTAGCCTAAGCCTAAGTGTGCCCTAGCCTAAGGCTAGGGGAGCCCTTGCCTAAGGCTAGGGGAGCCCTAGCCTTAGCCTAAGCCTAGGGGTGCACTAGACTAAGCCTAGGGGTGCCCTAGCCTAAGCCTAGTGGTGCCCTAGCCTAAGCCTAGGTGTGCCCTAGCATTTGGCTAGGGGAGCCCTAGCCTTAGCCTAAGCCTAGGGGTGCCCTAGCCTAAGCCTAGGGGTGCCCTAGCCTTAGGCTACGGGAGCCCTAGCCTTAGCGTAAGCCTAGGGGTGCCCTCGCCTAAGCCTACGGGTGCTCTAGCGTAAGCCTAGGGGTGCCCTAGCCTGAGCCAAGGGGTGGCCTAGCCTTAGTCTAGGGGAGCCCTAGTCTTAGCCTAAGCCTAGGGGTGCCCTAGCCTAAGCCTTGGGGTCCCCTAACCTGAGCCTACGAGTACTCTAGCCTGAGCCTACGGGTGCCACAACCTGAGGATAGGGTAGTCCTAGCTTTAGTCTATCCTAGGATTGCCCTAGCCTAAGGCTAGGGGAGCCATAGCCTAAGGATAGGGGAGCCCTAGCCTTAGCCTAAGCCTAGGGGTGCCCTATCCTAAGCCTAGGGGTGCCCTAGCCTAAGTCTAGGGGTGCCCTAGCCTAAGGCTAGGGGGCCCCTACCCTTAGCCTAAGCCTAGGGGTGCCCTAGCCTAAGCCTAGGGGTGCCCTAGCCTGAGCCTAGGGGTGCCCTAGCCTAAGCCTAGGTGTTCCCTAGCCTAAGGCTAGGGGAGCCCTAGCCTAAAGCTAGGGGAGCACTAGCCTAAGGTTAGGGGAGCCCTAGCCTAAGCTTAGGGCTGCCCTAGCCTAAGCCTAGGGGTGCCCGAGGCTAGGCCTAGGAGAGCCGTAGCCTAAGGCTAGGGGAGCCCTAGCCTTAGCCTAAGCCTAGGGGTGCCCTAACCTAAGGCTAGGGGAGCCCTAGCTTAAGGCTAGGGGAGCCCTAACCTAAGGCTCGGGGAGCCCTAGCCTTATCCTAAGGCTAGGGGAGCCCTAGCCTTAGCCTAAGCCTAGGAGTGCCCTAACCTAAGGCTAAGGGAGCCCTAGCCTAAGCCTAGGGGTGCCCTAGCCTAAGCCTAGGTGTGCCCTAGCCTATGGCTAGGGGAGCCCTAGCCTAAGGCAAGGGGAGCCATAGCCTTAGCCTAAGCCTAGGGGTGACATAGCCTAAGGCAAGGGGAGTCCTTGCCTAAGGCCAGGGGAGCCCTTGCCTAAGGCTAGGGGAGCCCTAGGCTTAGCCTAAGCCTTGGTGTGCCCTAGCCTAAGGTTAGCGGAGCCCTAGCCCTAGCCTAAGCCTAGGTGTGGCGTAGTCTAAGCCTAGGGGTGCCCTAGCCTAAGCCTAGGGGTGCCATAGCCTTAGGGTAGGGGAGCCGTAGTCTTAGCCTAAGCCTAGGGGTGCCCTAGCCTAAGCCTAGGGGTACCCTAGCCTTAGGCTAGGGGAGCCCTAGCCTTCGCCTAAGGCTAGGGGTGCCCCATCCTAAGCCTAGGGGTGCCCTAGCCTGAGGATAGGGGAGCCCTAGCCTTAACCTAAGCCTAGGGGTGCCCTAGCCTAAGCCTATGGGTGCCTTAGCCTGAGCCTAGGTGTGCCCTAGCTTGAGCCTACGGGTGCCCTAGCCTGAGTCTAGAGGAGCCCGAGTGTTAGTCTAGCCTAGGATTGCCCTAGCCTAAGCCTAGGGGTGCCCTAGCCTAAGCCTAGGGGTGCTCTAACCTAGGGCTAAGAGAGCCCTAGCCTAAGCTAGGGGAGTTCTAGGCTTATCCTAAGCCTAGGGGTGCTCTAGCCTAAGCCTAGGGGTGCCCTAGCCTAAGGTAGGGGAGCCCTAGCCTTAGCCTAAGTCTAGGGGTGCCCTAGCCTAAGCCTCGGGGTGCCCTAGCCTGAGCCTAGGGGTGCCCTAGCCTGAGCCTACGGGTGCCCTAGCCTGAAGTTAGAGGAACCCTAGCGTTAGTCTAGCCTAGGATTGTCCTAGCCTAAGCCTAGGTGTGCCATAGCCTAAGACTAGGGAAGCCCTAGCCTAAGGCTAGGGGAGCCCTAGCCTAAGGTTAGGGGAGCCCTAGCCTAAGTTAGGGGTGCCCTAGCCTAAGCCTAGGGGTGCCCGACGCTAGGGCTAGGAGAGCCCTAGCCTAAGGCTAGGGGAGCCCTAGCCTTAGCCTAAGCCTAGTGGTGCCCTAACCTAAGGCTAGGGGAGCCCTAGCCTAAGGCTAGGGGAGCCCTAACCTAAGGCTAGGGGAGCCCTAGCCTTAGCATAAGGATAGGGGAGCCCTAGCCTTAGCATAAGCCTAGGGGTGCCCGAACCTAAGACTAAGGGAGCCCTAGCCTAAGCCTAGGGGTGCCCTAGCCTAAGCCTAGGTGTGCCCTAACCTAAGGCTAGGGGAGCCCTAGCCTAAGGCAAGGGGAGCCCTTGCCTTAGGCTAGGGGAGCCCTAGGCTTAGCCTAAGCCTAGGTGTGCCCTAGCCTAAGGCTAGCGGAGCCCTAGCCCTAGCCTAAGCCTAGGTGTGACGTAGCCTAAGCCTAGGGGTGCCCTAGCCTAAGCTTAGGGGTGCCCTAGCCTTAGGGTAGGGGAGCCCTAGCCTTAGCCTAAGACTAGGGGTGCCCTAGCCTAAGCTTAGGGGTGCCCTACCCTTAGGCTAGGGGAGCCCTAGCCTTCGCCTAAGACTAGGGGCGCCCTAGCCCAAGGCTAGGGCTGCCCCATCCTAAGCCTAGGGGTGCCCTAGCCTGAGGCTAGGGGAGCCCTAGCCTTAACCTAAGCCTAGGGGTCCCCTAGGCTAAGCCTATGGGTGCCTTAGCCTGAGCCTAGGTGTGCCCTAGCTTGAGCCTACGGGTGCCCTAGCCTGAGTCTAGAGGAGCCCGAGCGTTAGTCTAGCCTAGGATTGCCCTAGCCTAAGCCTAGGGGTGCCCTAGCATAAGCCTAGGGGTGCTCTAACCTAGGGCTAGGAGAGCCCTAGCCTAAGCTAAGGGAGCTCTAGGCTTATCCTAAGCCTAGGGGTGCCCTAGCCTAAGCCTAGGGGTGCCCTAGCCTAAGGCTAGGGGAGCCCTAGCCTTAGCCTAAGTCTAGGGGTGCCCTAGCCTAAGCCTAGGGGTGCCCTAGCCTGAGCCTAGGGGTGCCCTAGCCTGAGCCTACGGGTGACCTAGCCTGAGGTTAGAGGAACCCTAGCTTTAGTCTAGCCTAGGATTGTCCTAGCCTAAGCCTATGGGTGCCATAGCCTAAGGCTAGGGGAGCCGTAGCCTAAGGCTAGGGGAGCCCTAGCCTAAGGTTAGGGGAGCCCTAGCCTAAGCTTAGGGGTGCCCGAGGCTAGGGCTAGGAGAGCCCTAGCCTAAGGCTAGGGGAGCCCTAGCCTTAGCCTAAGCCTAGGGGTAGCCTAACCTAAGGCTAGGGGAGCCCTAGCATAAGGCTAGGGGAGCCCTAACCTAAGGCTAGGGGAGCCCTAGCCTTAGCATAAGGCTAGGGGAGCCCTAGCCTTTGCCTAAGCCTAGGGGTGCCCGAACCTAAGGCTAAGGGAGCCCTAGCCTATGCCTAGGGGTGCCCTAGCCTAAGCCTAGGTGTGCCCTAGCCTAAGGCTAGGGGAGCCCTAGCCTAAGGCAAGGGGAGCCATAACCTTAGCCTAAGCCTAGGGGTGCCCTAGCCGAAGGCAAGGGGAGTCCTTGCCTAAGGCCAGGGGAGCCCTTGCCTAAGGCTAGGGGAGCCCTAGACTTAGCCTAAGCCTAGGTGTGCCCTAGCCTAAGGCCAGCGGAGCCCTAGCCGAAGCCTAAGCCTAGGTGTGACCTAGCCGAAGCCTAGGGGTGCCCTAGCCTAAGCCTAGGGGTGCCCTAGCCTTAGGGTAGGGGAGCCCTTGCCTTAGCCTAAGCCTAGGGGTGCCCTAGCCTAAGCCTAGGGGTGCCCTAGCCTTAGGCTAGGGGAGCCCTAGCCTTCGCCTAAGACTAGGGGTCCCCTAGCCTAAGGCTAGGGGTGCCCTATCCTAAGCCTAGGGTTGCCCTAGCCTGAGGCTAGGGGAGCCCTAGCCTTAACCTAAGCCTAGGGGTGCCCTAGCCTAAGCCTCTGGGTGCCCTAGCCTGAGCCTAGGTGTGCCCTAGCTTGAGCCTACGGGTGCCCTAGCCTGAGTCTAGAGGAGCCTGAGCGTTAGTCTAGCCTAGGATTGCCCTAGCCTAAGCCTAGGTGTGCCCTAGCCTAAGCCTAGGGGTGCTCTAGCCTAGGGCTAGGGGAGTCCTAGCATAAGCTAGGGGAGCTCTAGGCTTATCCTAAGCCTAAGGGTGCCCTAGCCTAAGGCTAGGGGAGCCCTAGCCTAAGGCTAGGGCAGCCCTTGCCTAAGGCTAGAGGAGCCCTAGCCTAATGATAGGGGAGCCCTAGCTTTAGCCTAAGCCTAGGTGTGCCCTAGCCTAAGGTTAGGGGAGCCTTAGCCTTAGACTAAGCCTATGGGTGCCTAAGCCTAGGCTAGGGGAGCTTATCCTTAGCCTAAGCCTTGGCGTGCCCTAGCCTAAGGCTAGGGGAGCCCTAGCCATAGCTTAAGCCTAGGGGTGCCCTAGCCTAAGCATAGGGGTGCCCTAGCCTAAGCCTAGGGGTGCCCTAGCCTAAGCCTAGGGGTGCCCTAGCCAGAGGCTAGGGGAGCCCTAGCGTTAGCCTAAGCCTAGGGGTGCCCTAGCCTAAGCCTAGGGGTGGCCTAGCCTGACCCTAGGGGTGCCCTAGCCTGAGTCTACGGGTGCCCTAACCTGACGCTAGAGGAGCCCTAGCGTTAGTATAGCCTAGGATTGCCCTAGCCTAAGCCATGGGGTGCCATAGCCTAAGGCTAGGGGAGCCCTAGCCTAAGGTAAGGGGAGCCCTAGCCTAAGCCTAGGGGTGCCCTATCCTAAGCCTAGGCGTGCCCGAACCTAGGGCTAGGAGAGCACTAGCCTAAGACTAGGGGAGCCCTAGCCTTAGCCTAAGCTAGGGGTGCCCTAGCCTAAGGCTAGGGGAGCCCTAGCCTAAGGCTAGGGGAGCCCTAACCTAAGGCTAGGGGAGCCGTAGCCTTAGCCTAAGGCTAGGGGAGCCCTAGCCTTAGCCTAAGCCTAGGCGAGCCCTAGCATTAGCCTAAGCCTAGGGGTGCCCGAACCTAAGGCTAGGGGTGCTCTAGACTTAGGCTAGGGGAGCCCTAGCCTTAGCTTAAGCCTAGGGGTGCCCTAGCCTAAGCCTAGTGGTGCCCTAGCCTGAGCTTAGGGGTGCCCTAGCTTAAGCCCAGGTGTGCCCTAGCCTTAGGCTAGGGGAACCCTAGCCTAAGCCTACGGGTGCCCTAGCCTAAGCCTAGGGGTGCTCTAGACTTAGGCTAGGGGATCCCTAGCCTTAGCTTAAGCCTAGGGGTGCCCTAACCTAATCCTAGTGGTGCCCTAGCTTAGGACGGGGAGCCTAGCCTTATCCTAATGCTAGGGGTGCCCTAGCCTAAGCATAGGGGTGCCCTAGCTTAAGCCTAGGGGTGCCCTAGCCTAAGCCTAGGGGTGCCCTGGACTTAGGCTAGGGGAGCCCTAGCTTTAGCCTAAGCCTAGGGGTGCCCAAGCGTATGCCTACGGGTGCCCTAGCCTAAGGCTAGGGGTGCTCTATCCTTAGGCTAGGGGAGCCCTAGCGTTAGCCTTAGCCAAGGGGTACCCTAGCCTAAGGCTATGGGTGCCCTAGCCTAAGTCTAGGGGTGCCTTGGCCTAAGGCTAGGGGAGCCCTAGCATAACGCTAGGGGAGCCCTAGCTTAAGCCTAAGCCTAGGGGTGCCCAAGCCTAAGGCTAGGGGGGCCCTAGCCTTAGCCTAAGCCTAGGGGTGCCCTAGCCTAAGCCTAGGGGTGCCCTAGCCTAAGCCTAGGGGTGCCCTATCCTAAGCCTAGGCGTGCCCGAGCCTAGGACTAGGAGAGCCCTAGCCTAAGACTAGGGGAGCCCTAGCCTTAGCCTAAGCCTAGGGGTGCCCGAACCTAAGGTTAGGGGAGCCCTAATCTAAGCCTAGGGGTGCTCTAGCCTTAGGCTAGGGGAGCCCTAGCCTTAGCCTAAGCCAAGGGGTGCCCTAGCCTAAGGCTACGGGTGCCCTAGCCTAAGCCTAGGGGTGCCCTGGCCTAAGGCTAGGGGAGCCCTAGCTTAACGCAAGGGGGGCCCTAGCCTTAGCCTAAGCCTAGGGGTGCCCTAGCCTAAGCCTAGTGGTGCCCTAGCCTAAGCCTAGGGGTGCCCTAGCCTAAGCCTAGGGGTGCCCTAACCTAAACCTAGGGGTGCCCTAGCCTAAGCCTAGGGGTGCTATAGCCTTAGGCTAGGAGAGCCCTAGCCTGAGCCTAAGCCCAGGGGTGCCCTAGACTAAGCCTAGGGGTGCCCTAGCCTAAGACTAGGGGTGCCCTAGCCTAAGCCTATGGGTGCTCTAGCCTTAGGCTAGGGGAGCCCTAGCCTGAGCCTAAGCCCAGGGGTGCCCTAGACTAAGCCTAGGGGTGCCCTAGCCTAAGACTAGGGGTGCCCTAGCCTAAGCCTAGGGGTGCCCTAGCCTAAGCCTAGGGGTGCCCTAGCCTTAGGCTAGTGGAGCCATAGCCTTAGCCTAAGCCTAGGGGTGCCCTAGCCTAAGCCTAGGGGTGCCCTAGCCTAAGCTTAGGGGTGCCCTAGCCTTAGGCTAGGGGAGCCCTAGCCTTAGCCTAAACCTAGGGGTTCCCTAGCCTAAGCCTAGGGGTGCCCAAGCCTTAACCTTGAGGTGCCCTAGCCTAAGCCTAGGGTTGCCCTAGCCTGAGGCTAGGGGAGCCCTAGCCTTGGCCTAAGCCTAGGGGTGCCCTATCCTAAGCCTTGGGGTGCCCTAGCCTGAGTCTAAGAGTGCTCTAGCCTGAGGATAGAGGAGCCCTAGCGTTAGTCTATCCTAGGATTGCTCTAGCCTAAGCCTAGGGGTGCCATAGCCTAAGCCTAGGGGGGCCCTAGCCTAAGACTAGGGGTGCCCTAGCCTAGGGCTAGGAGAGCCCTAGCCTAAGGCTAGGGGAGCCCTAGGCTTAGCCTAAGGCTAGGGGTGACCTAGTCTAAGCCTAGGGGTGCCAGAGCCTAGGGGAGCACCAGCCTAGGACTAAGAGAGCCCTAGCCTAAGGCTAGGGGAGCCCTAGCCTAAGGTTAGGGGAACCATAGCCTAAGCCTAGGGGAGCCCTAGCCTAAAGCTTGGGGAGCCCTTGCCTTAGACTAAGCCTAAGGGTTCCTAAGCCAAGGCAAGTGGAGCCATATCGTTAGCCTAAGCCAAGGGGTGCCCTTGCCTAAGACTAGGGGAGGCCTAGCCTAAGGCTAGGGGAGCCCTAGCCTAAGCTTAGGGGTGCCCTAGCCTAAGCCTAGGGGTGCCCTATCCTTAGGCTAGGGGAGTCCTAGCCTTAGCCTAAGCTTAGGGGTGCCCTAGTCTGAGCCTAGGGGTGCCCTAGCCTTAGTCTAGGGGAGCCCTAGCCTTAGTATAAGCCTAGGGGTGCCCTAGCCAAAGCCTACGGTTGCCCTAGCCTAAGCCTAGGGGTGCCCTAGCCTAAGCCTAGGGGTTCCCTAGCCTAAGCCTTTGGGTGCCCTAGCCTGAGCCTATGAGTGCCCTAGCCTGAGCCTACGGGTGCCCTAGCCTGAGGCTACAGGAGCCCTAGTGTTAGTCTAGCCTAGGATTGCCCTAGCCTAAGCCTAGGGGTGCCCTAGCCTAAGCCTAGGGGTGCCCTAGCCTAAGCCTAGGTGTGCCCTAGCCTAAGAAAAGGAGAGCCCTAGCCTAAGGCTAGGGGAGCCCTAGGCTTAGCCTAAGGCTAGGGGTGCCCTAGCCTAAGCCTAGGGGTGCCCTAACCTAAACCTAGATGTGCCCTAGCCTAGGGCTAGGAGAGCCCTCGCATAAGGCTAGTGGAGCCCTAGGCTTAGCCTAAGCCTAGGGGTGCCCTAGCCTAAGGCTAGGGGAGCCCTAGCCTAAGCCTAGGGGAGCCCTAGCCTAAGGCTAGGGGAGCCCTAGTCTTAGACTAAGCCTATGGGTTCCTAAGGCAAGGCAAGGGGAGCCATATCGTTAGCCTAAGCCTAGGGGTGCCCTAGCCTAAGACTAGGGGAGGCCTAGCCTAAAGGAAGGGGAGCCCCAGCCTAAGCTTAGCGGTGCCCTAGACTAAGCCTAGGGGTGCCCTAGCCTTAGGCTAGGGTAGCCCTAGCCTTAGCCTAAGCCTACGGGTGCCCTAGCCTGGGCCTAGGGGAGCCCTAGTCTTAGTCTAAGCCTAGGGGTGCCCTAACCTAAGCCTAGGGGTCCCCGAGCCTAAGCCTAGGGGTCCCCTAGCCTGAGCCTAGGGGTGCCCTAGCCTAGGGCTAGGAGAGCCCTAGCTTAAGGCTAGGGGAGCCCTAGCCAAAGGATACGGGGGCCCTAGCCTTAGCCTAACCCTAGGGGTGCCCTAGCCTAAGCCTAGGGGTGCCCTAGCCTAAGCCTAGGGGTGCCCTAGCCTAAGGCTAGGGGAGACCGGGCCTATGCCTGGGAGTACACTGGCCTAAGGCTAGGGGAGCCCTAGCATAACGCTAGGGGAGCCCTAGCCTAAGGCTAGGGGATCCCGAGCCTAAGGCTAGGGGTGCCCGAGCCTAAGGCTAGGGGATCCCTAGCCCAAGGCTAGGGGAGCCCTCGCCTAAGCCTAACCCTAGGAGTGCCCTAGCCTAAGGCTACGGGTGCCCTAACCTTAGCCTAAGCCTAGGGGTGCCCTAGCCTAAGCCTAGGGATTCCCTAGCCTGAGCCTACGGATGCCTTAGCATGAGCCTAGGGGTGCCCTAGCCTGAGCCTAGGGGGGCCCTAGCCTTAGGCTAGGGGGGCCCTAGCCTTAGCCTAAGCCTGGGGTGCCCTAGCCTAAGTTTAGGGGTGCCCTAGCCTGAGCCTAGGGGTGCCCCAGCCTGAGTCTAGGGGTGCTCTAGCCTGAGGCTAGGGGAGCGGTAGCCTTAGCCTAAGCTTAGGGGTGCCCTAGTCTAAGCCTAGGGGTGCCATAACCAAAGCCTAGGGGTGCCCTTGCTTAAGCCTAGGGTGCCCTAGCCTTAGGCTAGGGGAGCCCTAGCCTTAGCCTAATCCTAGGGGTGCCCTAGCCTGAGCCTAGGGGTGCCCTAGCCTAGGGCTAGGAGAGCCCTAGCCTAAGGCTAGGGGAGCCCTAGGCTTAGCGTAAGGCTAGGGGTGCCCTAGACTGAGCCTAGGGGTGCCCTAGCCTAAGCCTAGGTGTGCCCTAGCCTAGGACAAGGAGAGCCCTAGCCTAAGGCTAGGGGAGCCCTAGGCTTAGCCTAAGGCTAGGGGTGCCCTAGCCTAAGCCTAGGGGTGCCCTAACCTAAGCCTAGGTGTGCCCTAGCCTAGGGCTAGGAGAGCCCTAGCATAAGGCTAGGGGAGCCCGAGCCTAAGGCTAGGGGTGTCTGAGCCTAAGGCTAGGGGAGCCCTAGCCTAAGGCTATTGGAGCCCTAGACTAAGCCTAACCCTAGGGGTGCCCTAGCCTAAGGCTAGGGGTGCCCTAGCCCTAGCCTAAGCCTAGGGGTGCCCTAGCCTAAGCCTAGGGGTGCCTTAACCTAAGCCTAGGGGTGCCCTAAACTAAGTCTAGTGGTGCCCTAGCGTTAGTCTAGGGGAGCCCTAGCCTTAGCCTAAACCTAGGGGTGTCCTAGCCTAAGACTAGGGGTGCCCTATCCTAAGCCCAGGGGTGCCCTATCATAAGCCCAGGGGTGCCCTAGCCTGAGTATAGGGGTGCCCTAGCCTGAGCCTAGGGGTGCCCTAGCCTTAGGCTAGGGGAGCCCTAGCCTTAGCCTAAGCCTAGGGGTGCCCTAACCTAAGTCTAGGGGTGCCCTAGCCTGAGCCTAGGGGTGCCCCAGCCTGAGTCTAGGGGTGCCCTAGCCTGAGGCTAGGGGAGTGGTACCTTAGCCTAAGCCTAGGGGTGCCCTAGTCTAAGCCTAGGGGTGCCCTAGCGTAAGCCTAGGGGTGCCCTAGCTTAAGTCTAGGGGTGCACTAGCCTTGGGCTAGGGGAGCCCTAGCCTTATCCTAGGCTAGGGGTGCCCTAGCCTAAGCCTAGGGGTGCCCTAGCCTAAGCCTAGGGGTGCCCTAGCCTAAGCCTAGGGGTGCCCTAGCCTTACGCTAGGGGAGCCCTAGCTTTAGCCTAAGCCTAGGGGTGCCCAAGCCTAAGCCTACGGGTGCCCTAGCCTAAGCCTAGGGGTGCTATAGCCTTAGGCTAGGGGAGCCCTAGCCTTAGCCTAAGCTTAGGGGTGCCCTAGCCTAAGCCTACGGGTACCCTAGCCTAAGCCTAGGGGTGCCCTAGCCTGAGGCTAGGGGAGCCCTAGCCTAAGCCTAGGGGTGCCCTAGCCTGAGGCTAGGGGAGCCCAAGCCTTAGCCTAAGCCTAGGGGTGCCCTAGCCTAAGCCTAGGGGTGCCCTAGCCTGAGCCTAGGTGTGCCCTAGCCTGAGCCTACGGGTGCCCTAGCCTGAGGCTAGAGGAACCCTAGCGTTAGTCTAGCCTGGGATTGTCCTAGCCTAAGCCTAGGGGTTCCATAGCCTAAGGCTAGGGGAGCCTTAACCTAAGGCTAGGGAGCCCTAGCCTTACCCTAAGCCTAGGGGTGCCCTAGCCTAAGGCTAGGGGAGCCCTACCTAAGGCTAGGGGAGCCATAGCCTTAGCCTAAGGCTAGGGGAGCCCTACCCTTATCCTAAGCCTAGGAGAGCCCTAGCATTAGCCTAAGCCTAGGGGTGCCCGAACCTAAGGCTAGGGGAGCCCTAGCCTAAGCCTAGGGGAACCCTAGCCTTAGCCTAAGCCTAGGGGTGCCCTAGCCGACGCCTAGGGGTGCCCTAGCCTAAGCCTAGGGGTACCCTAGCCTAAGGCTAGGGGAGCCCTACCCTTAGCCTAAGCCTAGGGGTGCCCTACCCTAAGCCTAGGGGTCCCCTAGCCTAAGTCTTGGTATGCCCTAGCCTAAGGCTATGGATGCCCTCGCCTAAGCTTAGGGGAGCCCTAGCCTAAGCTTAGGGGTGCCCTAGCCTATGCCTAGGGGTGCCCTAGCCTGAGTCTTGGGGTGCCCTAGCCTTAGGCTAGGGCAGCCCTAGGCTTAGCCTAAGGCTAAGGGTGCCCTAGCCTAAACCTAGGTGTGCCCTAGCCTTAGCCTAAGCCTAGGGGAGCCCTAGCATTAGCCTAAGCCTAGGGGTGCCCGAACCTAAGGCTAGGGGAGCCCTAGCCTAAGCCTAGGGGAACCCTAGCCTAAGCCTACGGGTGCCCTAGCCTAAGCCTAGGGGAGCTCTAGACTTAGGCTAGGGGAGCCCTAGCCTTAGCTTAAGCCTAGGGGTGCCCTAGCCTAAGCCTAGTGGTGCCCTAGCCTGAGCTTAGGGTGCCCTAGCTTAAGCCCAGGTGTGCCCTAGCCTTAGGCTAGGGGAACCCTAGCCTAAGCCTACGGGTGCCCTAGCCTAAGCCTACGGGTGCTCTAGACTTAGGCCAGGGGATCCCTAGCCTTAGCTTAAGCCTAGGGGTGCCCTAGCCTAATCCTAATGGTGCCCTAGCTTAGGACGGGGAGCCTAGCCTTATCCTAATGCTAGGGGTGCCCTAGCCTAAGCATAGGGGTGCCCTAGCTTAAGCCTAGGCGTGCCTGAGCCTAGGGCTAGGAGAGCCCTAGCCTAAGACTAGGGGAGCCCTAGCCTTAGCCTAAGCCTAGGGGTGCCCTAGCCTAAGGCTTGGGGAGCCCTAGCCTAAGGCTAGGGGAGCCCTAACCTAAGGCTAGGGGAGCCGTAGCTTTAGCCTAAGGCTAGGGGAGCCCTAGCCTTAGCCTAAGCCTAGGGGAGCCCTAGCATTAGCCTAAGCCTAGGGGTGCCCGACCCTAAGGCTAGGGGATCCCTAGCCTAAGCCTAGGGGAACCCTAGCCTAAGCCTACGGGTGCCCTAGCCTAAGCCTAGGGGTGCTCTAGACTTAGGCTAGGGGAGCCCTAGCCTTAGCTTAAGCCTAGGGGTGCCCTAGCCTAAGCCTAGTGGTGCCCTAGCCTGAGCTTAGGGTGCCCTAGCTTAAGCCCAGGTGTGCCCTAGCCTTAGGCTAGGGGAACCCTAGCCTAAGCCTACGGGTGCCCTAGCCTAAGCCTAGGGGTGCTCTAGACTTAGGCTAGGGGATCCCTAGCCTTAGCTTAAGCCTAGGGGTGCCCTAGCCTAATCCTAGTGGTGCCCTAGCTTAGGACGGGGAGCCTAGCCTTATCCTAATGCTAGGGGTGCCCTAGCCTAAGCATAGGGGTGCCCTAGCTTAAGCCTAGGGGTTCCCTAGCCTAAGCCTAGGGTGCCCTGGCCTTAGGCTATGGGAGCCCTAGCTTTAGCCTAAGCCTAGGGGTGCCCAAGCGTATGCCTACGGGTGCCCTAGCCTAAGGCTAGGGGTGCTCTATCCTTAGGCTAGGGGAGCCCTAGCGTTAGCCTTAGCCAAGGGGTGCCCTAGCCTAAGGCTATGGGTGCCCTAGCCTAAGTCTAGGGGTGCCTTGGCCTAAGGCTAGGGGAGCACTAGCATAACGCTAGGGGAGCCCTAGCTTAAGCCTAAGCCTAGGGGTGCCCAAACCTAAGGCTAGGGGGGCCCTAGCCTTAGACTAAGCCTAGGGGTGCCCTAGCCTAAGCCTAGGGGTGCCCTAGCCTAAGCCTAGGGGTGCCCTAATCTAAGCCTAGGGGTGCTCTAGCCTTAGGCTAGGGGAGCCCTAGCCTTAGCCTAAGCCAAGGGGTGCCCTAGCCTAAGGCTACGGGTGCCCTACCCTAAGCCTAGGGGTGCCCTGGCCTAAGGCTAGGGGAGCCCTAGCTTAACGCAAGGGGAGACCTAGCCTAAGCCTAAGCCTATGGGTGCCCAAGCCTAAGGCTAGGGGGGGCCTAGCCTTAGCCTAAGCCTAGGGGTGCCCTAGCCTAAGCCTAGTGGTGCCCTAGCCTAAGCCTACGGGTGCCCTAGCCTAAGGCTAGGGGTGCCCTAACCTAAACCTAGGGGTGCCCTAGCCTAAGCCTAGGGGTGCTATAGCCTTAGGCTAGGAGCGGCCTAGCCTTAGCCTAAACCTAGGGGTGCCCTAGCCTAAGCCTAGGGGTGCCCTATCCTAAGCTTGGGGTGCTCTAGCCTTAGGCTAGGGGAGCCCTAGCCTGAGCCTAAGCGCAGGGGTGCCCTAGACTAAGCCTAGGGGTGCCCTAGCCTAAGACTAGGGGTGCCCTAGCCTAAGCCTAGGGGTGCCCTAGCCTAAGCCTAGGGGTGCCCTAGCCTTAGGCTAGTGGAGCCCTAGCCTTAGCCTAAGCCTAGGGGTGCCCTAGCCTAAGCCTAGGGGTGTCCTAGCCTAAGCTTAGGGGTGCCCTAGCCTTAGGCTAGGGGAGCCCTAGCCTTAGCCTCAGCCTAGGGGTTCCCTAGCCTAAGCCTAGGGGTGCCCTAGCCTTAACCTTGAGGTGCCCTAGCCTAAGCATAGGGTTGCCCTAGCCTGAGGCTAGGGGAGCCCTAGCCTTGGCCTAAGCCTAGGGGTGCCCTATCCTAAGCCTTGGGGTGCCATACCCTGAGCCTAAGAGTGCTCTAGCCTGAGGATAGAGGAGCCCTAGCGTTAGTCTATCCTAGGATTGCTCTAGCCTAAGCCTAGGGGTGCCATAGCCTAAGCCTAGGGGGGCCCTAGCCTAAGACTAGTGGTGCCCTAGCCTAGGGCTAGGAGAGCCCTAGCCTAAGGCTAGGGGAGCCCTAGGCTTAGCCTAAGGCTAGGGGTGCCCTAGCCTAAGCCTAGGGGTGCCAGAGCCTAGGGGTGCACCAGCCTAGGACTAAGAGAGCCCTAGCCTAAGGCTAGGGGAGCCCTAGGCTTAGCCTAACGCTAGGGGTGCCCTAGCCTAAGCCTAGGGGTGCCCTTGCCTAAGCCTAGGTGTGCCCTAGCCTAGGGCTAAGAGAGCCCTAGCCTAAGGCTAGGGGAGCCCTAGCCTAAGGTTAGGGGAACCATAGCCTAAGCCTAGGGGAGCCCTAGCCTAAAGCTTGGGGAGCCCTTGCCTTAGACTAAGCCTAAGGGTTCCTAAGCCAAGGCAAGGGGAGCCATATCGTTATCCTAAGCCAAGGGGTGCCCTTGCCTAAGACTAGGGGAGGCCTAGTCTAAGGCTAGGGGAGCCCTAGCCTAAGCTTAGGGGTGCCCTAGCCTAAGCCTAGGGGTGCCCTATCCTTAGGCTAGGGGAGTCCTAGCCTTAGCCTAAGCTTAGGGGTGTCCTAGCCTGAGCCTAGGGGTGCCCTAGCCTTAGTCTAGGGGAGCCCTAGCCTTAGTTTAAGCCTAGGGGTGCCCTAGCCAAAGCCTACGGTTGCCCTAGCCTAAGCCTAGGGGTGCCCTAGCCTAAGCCTAGGGGTTACCTAGCCTAAGCCTTTGGGTGCCCTAGCCTGAGCCTATGAGTGCCCTAGCCTGAGCCTACGGGTGCCCTAGCCTGAGGCTACAGGAGCCCTAGTGTTAGTCTAGCCTAGGATTGCCCTAGCCTAAGCCTAGGGGTGCCCTAGCCTAAGCCTAGGGGTGCCCTAGCCTAAGCCTAGGTGTGCCCTAGCCTAAGAAAAGGAGAGCCCTAGCCTAAGGCTAGGGGAGCCCTAGGCTTAGCCTGAGGCTAGGGGTGCCCTAGCCTAAGCCTAGGGGTGCCCTAACCTAAACCTAGGTGTGCCCTAGCCTAGGGCTAGGAGAGCCCTAGCATAAGGCTAGTGGAGCCCTAGGCTTAGCCTAAGCCTAGGGGTGCCCTAGCCTAAGGCTAGGGGAGCCCTAGCCTAAGCCTAGGGGAGCCCTAGCCTAAGGCTAGGGGAGCCCTAGCCTTAGACTAAGCCTATGGGTTCCTAAGGCAAGGCAAGGGGAGCCATATCGTTAGCCTAAGCCTAGGGGTGCCCTAGCCTAAGACTAGGGGAGGCCTAGCCTAAGGGAAGGGGAGCCCCAGCCTAAGCTTAGCGGTGCCCTAGCCTAAGCCTAGGGGTGCCCTAGCCTTAGGCTAGCGTAGCCCTAGCCTTAGCCTAAGCCTATGGGTGCCCTAGTTGGGCCTAGGGGAGCCCTAGTCTTAGTCTAAGCCTAGGGGTGCCCTAACCTAAGCCTAGGGGTCCCCGAGCCTAAGCCTAGGGGTCCCCTAGCCTGAGCCTAGGGGTTCCCTAGCCTAAGCCTAGGGGTGCCCTAGCCTAAGGCTAGGGGAGCCCTGGCCTATGCCTGGGAGTACCCTGGCCTAAGGCTAGGGGAGCCCTAGCATAACGCTAGGGGAGCCCTAGCCTAAGGCTACGGGATCCCGAGCCCAAGGCTAGGGGTGCCCGAGCCTAAGGCTAGGGGAGCCCTAGCCCAAGGCTAGGGGAGCCCTCGCCTAAGCCTAACCCTAGGGGTGCCCTAGCCTAAGGCTACGGGTGCCCTAACCTTAGCCTAAGCCTAGGGGTGCCCTAGCCTAAGCCTAGGGGTTCCCTAGCCTGAGCCTACGGATGCCTTAGCATGAGCCTAGGGGTGCCCTAGCCTGAGCCTAGGGGTGCCCTAGTCTTAGGCTAGGGGAGCCCTAGCCTTAGCCTAAGCCTGGGGTGCCCTAGCCTAAGTTTAGGGGTGCCCTAGCCTGAGCCTTGGGGTGCCCCAGCCTGAGTCTAGGGGTGCTCTAGCCTGAGGCTAGGGGAGCGGTAGCCTTAGCCTAAGCTTAGGGGTGCCCTAGTGTAAGCCTAGGGGTGCCCTAACCTAAGCCTAGGGGTGCCCTTGCTTAAGCCTAGGGGTGCCCTAGCCTTAGGCTAGGGGAGCCTTAGCCTTAGCCTAATCCTAGGGGTGCCCTAGCCTGAGCCTAGGGGTGCCCTAGCCTAGAGCTAGGAGAGCCCTAGCCTAAGGCTAGGGGAGCCCTAGGCTTAGCCTAAGGCTAGGGGTGCCCTAGACTAAGCCTAGGGGTGCCCTAGCCTAAGCCTAGGTGTGCCCTAGCCTAGGACAAGGAGAGCCCTAGCCTAAGGCTAGGGGAGCCCTAGGCTTAGCCTAAGGCTAGGGGTGCCCTAGCCTAAGCCTAGGGGTGCCCTAACCTAAGCCTAGGTGTGCCCTAGCCTAGGGCTAGGAGAGCCCTAGCATAAGGCTAGGGGAGCCCGAGCCTAAGGCTAGGGGTGTCTGAGCCTAAGGCTAGGGGAGCCCTAGCCTAAGGCTATTGGAGCCCTAGACTAAGCCTAACCCTAGGGGTGCCCTAGCCTAAGGCTAGGGGTGCCCTAGCCCTAGCCTAAGCCTAGGGGTGCCCTAGCCTAAGCCTAGGGGTGCCTTAACCTAAGCCTAGGGGTGCCCTAAACTAAGCCTAGTGGTGCCCTAGCCTTAGTCTAGGGGAGCCCTAGCCTTAGCCTAAACCTAGGGGTGTCCTAGCCTAAGCCTAGGGGTGCCCTATCCTAAGCCCAGGGGTGCCCTATCCTAAGCCCAGGGGTGCCCTAGCCTGAGTATAGGGGTGCCCTAGCCTGAGCCTAGGGGTGCCCTAGCCTTAGGCTAGGGGAGCCCTAGCCTTAGCCTAAGCCTAGGGGTGCCCTAGCCTAAGTCTAGGGGTGCCCTAGCCTGAGCCTAGGGGTGCCCCAGCCTGAGTCTAGGGGTGCCCTAGCCTGAAGCTAGGGTATCGGTACCTTAGCCTAAGCCTAGGGGTGCCCTAGTCTAAGCCTAGGGGTGCCCTAGCCTAATCCTAGGGGAGCCCTCGCGTAAGTCTAGGGGTGCCCTAGCCTTGGGCTAGGGGAGCCCTAGCCTTATCCTAGGCTAGGGGTGCCCTAGCCTAAGCCTAGTGGTGCCCTAGCCTAAGCCTAGGGGTGCCCTAGCCTAAACCTAGGGGTGCCCTAGCCTTACGCTAGGGGAGCCCTAGCTTTAGCCTAAGCCTAGGGGAGCCCAAGCCTAAGCCTACGGGTGCCCTAGCCTAAGCCTAGGGGTGCTATAGCCTTAGGCTAGGGGAGCCCTAGCCTTAGCCTAAGCCTAGGGGTGCCCTAGCCTAAGCCTACGGTGCCCTAGCCTAAGCCTAGGGGTGCCCTAGCCTGAGGCTAGGGGAGCCCTAGCCTAAGCCTAGGGGTGCCTTAGTCTGAGGCTAGGGGAGCCCAAGCTTTAGCCTAAGCCTAGGGGTGCCCTAGCCTAAGCCTAGGGGTGCCTTAGCCTGAGCCTAGGTGTGCCCTAGCCTGAGCCTACGGGTGCCCTAGCCTGAGGCTAGAGGAACCCTAGCGTTAGTCTAGCCTGGGATGTCCTAGCCTAAGCCTAGGGGTTCCATAGCCTAAGGCTAGGGGAGCCCTAGCCTAAGGCTAGGGGAGCCCTAGCCTTACCCTAAGCCTAGGGGTGCCCTAGCCTAAGGCTAGGGGAGCCCTACCTAAGGCTAGGGGAGCCATAGCCTTAGCCTAAGCCTATGGGTGCCCAAGCCTAAGGCTAGGGGGGGCCTAGCCTTAGCCTAAGCCTAGGGGTGCCCTAGCCTAAGCCTAGTGGTGCCCTAGCCTAAGCCTACGGGTGCCCTAGCCTAAGGCTAGGGGTGCCCTAACCTAAACCTAGGGGTGCCCTAGCCTAAGCCTAGGGGTGCTATAGCCTTAGGCTAGGAGCGGCCTAGCCTTAGCCTAAACCTAGGGGTGCCCTAGCCTAAGCCTAGGGGTGCCCTATCCTAAGCTTGGGGTGCTCTAGCCTTAGGCTAGGGGAGCCCTAGCCTGAGCCTAAGCGCAGGGGTGCCCTAGACTAAGCCTAGGGGTGCCCTAGCCTAAGACTAGGGGTGCCCTAGCCTAAGCCTAGGGGTGCCCTAGCCTAAGCCTAGGGGTGCCCTAGCCTTAGGCTAGTGGAGCCCTAGCCTTAGCCTAAGCCTAGGGGTGCCCTAGCCTAAGCCTAGGGGTGTCCTAGCCTAAGCTTAGGGGTGCCCTAGCCTTAGGCTAGGGGAGCCCTAGCCTTAGCCTCAGCCTAGGGGTTCCCTAGCCTAAGCCTAGGGGTGCCCTAGCCTTAACCTTGAGGTGCCCTAGCCTAAGCATAGGGTTGCCCTAGCCTGAGGCTAGGGGAGCCCTAGCCTTGGCCTAAGCCTAGGGGTGCCCTATCCTAAGCCTTGGGGTGCCATACCCTGAGCCTAAGAGTGCTCTAGCCTGAGGATAGAGGAGCCCTAGCGTTAGTCTATCCTAGGATTGCTCTAGCCTAAGCCTAGGGGTGCCATAGCCTAAGCCTAGGGGGGCCCTAGCCTAAGACTAGTGGTGCCCTAGCCTAGGGCTAGGAGAGCCCTAGCCTAAGGCTAGGGGAGCCCTAGGCTTAGCCTAAGGCTAGGGGTGCCCTAGCCTAAGCCTAGGGGTGCCAGAGCCTAGGGGTGCACCAGCCTAGGACTAAGAGAGCCCTAGCCTAAGGCTAGGGGAGCCCTAGGCTTAGCCTAACGCTAGGGGTGCCCTAGCCTAAGCCTAGGGGTGCCCTTGCCTAAGCCTAGGTGTGCCCTAGCCTAGGGCTAAGAGAGCCCTAGCCTAAGGCTAGGGGAGCCCTAGCCTAAGGTTAGGGGAACCATAGCCTAAGCCTAGGGGAGCCCTAGCCTAAAGCTTGGGGAGCCCTTGCCTTAGACTAAGCCTAAGGGTTCCTAAGCCAAGGCAAGGGGAGCCATATCGTTATCCTAAGCCAAGGGGTGCCCTTGCCTAAGACTAGGGGAGGCCTAGTCTAAGGCTAGGGGAGCCCTAGCCTAAGCTTAGGGGTGCCCTAGCCTAAGCCTAGGGGTGCCCTATCCTTAGGCTAGGGGAGTCCTAGCCTTAGCCTAAGCTTAGGGGTGTCCTAGCCTGAGCCTAGGGGTGCCCTAGCCTTAGTCTAGGGGAGCCCTAGCCTTAGTTTAAGCCTAGGGGTGCCCTAGCCAAAGCCTACGGTTGCCCTAGCCTAAGCCTAGGGGTGCCCTAGCCTAAGCCTAGGGGTTACCTAGCCTAAGCCTTTGGGTGCCCTAGCCTGAGCCTATGAGTGCCCTAGCCTGAGCCTACGGGTGCCCTAGCCTGAGGCTACAGGAGCCCTAGTGTTAGTCTAGCCTAGGATTGCCCTAGCCTAAGCCTAGGGGTGCCCTAGCCTAAGCCTAGGGGTGCCCTAGCCTAAGCCTAGGTGTGCCCTAGCCTAAGAAAAGGAGAGCCCTAGCCTAAGGCTAGGGGAGCCCTAGGCTTAGCCTGAGGCTAGGGGTGCCCTAGCCTAAGCCTAGGGGTGCCCTAACCTAAACCTAGGTGTGCCCTAGCCTAGGGCTAGGAGAGCCCTAGCATAAGGCTAGTGGAGCCCTAGGCTTAGCCTAAGCCTAGGGGTGCCCTAGCCTAAGGCTAGGGGAGCCCTAGCCTAAGCCTAGGGGAGCCCTAGCCTAAGGCTAGGGGAGCCCTAGCCTTAGACTAAGCCTATGGGTTCCTAAGGCAAGGCAAGGGGAGCCATATCGTTAGCCTAAGCCTAGGGGTGCCCTAGCCTAAGACTAGGGGAGGCCTAGCCTAAGGGAAGGGGAGCCCCAGCCTAAGCTTAGCGGTGCCCTAGCCTAAGCCTAGGGGTGCCCTAGCCTTAGGCTAGCGTAGCCCTAGCCTTAGCCTAAGCCTATGGGTGCCCTAGTTGGGCCTAGGGGAGCCCTAGTCTTAGTCTAAGCCTAGGGGTGCCCTAACCTAAGCCTAGGGGTCCCCGAGCCTAAGCCTAGGGGTCCCCTAGCCTGAGCCTAGGGGTTCCCTAGCCTAAGCCTAGGGGTGCCCTAGCCTAAGGCTAGGGGAGCCCTGGCCTATGCCTGGGAGTACCCTGGCCTAAGGCTAGGGGAGCCCTAGCATAACGCTAGGGGAGCCCTAGCCTAAGGCTACGGGATCCCGAGCCCAAGGCTAGGGGTGCCCGAGCCTAAGGCTAGGGGAGCCCTAGCCCAAGGCTAGGGGAGCCCTCGCCTAAGCCTAACCCTAGGGGTGCCCTAGCCTAAGGCTACGGGTGCCCTAACCTTAGCCTAAGCCTAGGGGTGCCCTAGCCTAAGCCTAGGGGTTCCCTAGCCTGAGCCTACGGATGCCTTAGCATGAGCCTAGGGGTGCCCTAGCCTGAGCCTAGGGGTGCCCTAGTCTTAGGCTAGGGGAGCCCTAGCCTTAGCCTAAGCCTGGGGTGCCCTAGCCTAAGTTTAGGGGTGCCCTAGCCTGAGCCTTGGGGTGCCCCAGCCTGAGTCTAGGGGTGCTCTAGCCTGAGGCTAGGGGAGCGGTAGCCTTAGCCTAAGCTTAGGGGTGCCCTAGTGTAAGCCTAGGGGTGCCCTAACCTAAGCCTAGGGGTGCCCTTGCTTAAGCCTAGGGGTGCCCTAGCCTTAGGCTAGGGGAGCCTTAGCCTTAGCCTAATCCTAGGGGTGCCCTAGCCTGAGCCTAGGGGTGCCCTAGCCTAGAGCTAGGAGAGCCCTAGCCTAAGGCTAGGGGAGCCCTAGGCTTAGCCTAAGGCTAGGGGTGCCCTAGACTAAGCCTAGGGGTGCCCTAGCCTAAGCCTAGGTGTGCCCTAGCCTAGGACAAGGAGAGCCCTAGCCTAAGGCTAGGGGAGCCCTAGGCTTAGCCTAAGGCTAGGGGTGCCCTAGCCTAAGCCTAGGGGTGCCCTAACCTAAGCCTAGGTGTGCCCTAGCCTAGGGCTAGGAGAGCCCTAGCATAAGGCTAGGGGAGTCCGAGCCTAAGGCTAGGGGTGTCTGAGCCTAAGGCTAGGGGAGCCCTAGCCTAAGGCTATTGGAGCCCTAGACTAAGCCTAACCCTAGGGGTGCCCTAGCCTAAGGCTAGGGGTGCCCTAGCCCTAGCCTAAGCCTAGGGGTGCCCTAGCCTAAGCCTAGGGGTGCCTTAACCTAAGCCTAGGGGTGCCCTAAACTAAGCCTAGTGGTGCCCTAGCCTTAGTCTAGGGGAGCCCTAGCCTTAGCCTAAACCTAGGGGTGTCCTAGCCTAAGCCTAGGGGTGCCCTATCCTAAGCCCAGGGGTGCCCTATCCTAAGCCCAGGGGTGCCCTAGCCTGAGTATAGGGGTGCCCTAGCCTGAGCCTAGGGGTGCCCTAGCCTTAGGCTAGGGGAGCCCTAGCCTTAGCCTAAGCCTAGGGGTGCCCTAGCCTAAGTCTAGGGGTGCCCTAGCCTGAGCCTAGGGGTGCCCCAGCCTGAGTCTAGGGGTGCCCTAGCCTGAAGCTAGGGTATCGGTACCTTAGCCTAAGCCTAGGGGTGCCCTAGTCTAAGCCTAGGGGTGCCCTAGCCTAATCCTAGGGGAGCCCTCGCGTAAGTCTAGGGGTGCCCTAGCCTTGGGCTAGGGGAGCCCTAGCCTTATCCTAGGCTAGGGGTGCCCTAGCCTAAGCCTAGTGGTGCCCTAGCCTAAGCCTAGGGGTGCCCTAGCCTAAACCTAGGGGTGCCCTAGCCTTACGCTAGGGGAGCCCTAGCTTTAGCCTAAGCCTAGGGGAGCCCAAGCCTAAGCCTACGGGTGCCCTAGCCTAAGCCTAGGGGTGCTATAGCCTTAGGCTAGGGGAGCCCTAGCCTTAGCCTAAGCCTAGGGGTGCCCTAGCCTAAGCCTACGGTGCCCTAGCCTAAGCCTAGGGGTGCCCTAGCCTGAGGCTAGGGGAGCCCTAGCCTAAGCCTAGGGGTGCCTTAGTCTGAGGCTAGGGGAGCCCAAGCTTTAGCCTAAGCCTAGGGGTGCCCTAGCCTAAGCCTAGGGGTGCCTTAGCCTGAGCCTAGGTGTGCCCTAGCCTGAGCCTACGGGTGCCCTAGCCTGAGGCTAGAGGAACCCTAGCGTTAGTCTAGCCTGGGAATGTCCTAGCCTAAGCCTAGGGGTTCCATAGCCTAAGGCTAGGGGAGCCCTAGCCTAAGGCTAGGGGAGCCCTAGCCTTACCCTAAGCCTAGGGGTGCCCTAGCCTAAGGCTAGGGGAGCCCTACCTAAGGCTAGGGGAGCCATAGCCTTAGCCTAAGGCTATGGGAGCCCTACCCTTATCCTAAGCCTAGGAGAGCCCTAGCATTAGCCTAAGCCTAGGGGTGCCCGAACCTAAGGCTAGGGGAGCCCTAGCCTAAGCCTAGGGGAACCCTAGCCTTAGCCTAAGCCTAGGGGTGCCCTAGCCGAAGCCTAGGGGTGCCCTAGCCTAAGCCTAGGGGTACCCTAGCCTAAGGCTAGGGGAGCCCTAGCCTTAGCCTAAGCCTAGGGGTGCCCTACCCTAAGCCTAGGGGTCCCCTAGCCTAAGTCTTGGTATGGCCTAGCCTAAGGCTATGGATGCCCTCGCCTAAGCCTAGGGGAGCCCTAGCCTAAGCTTAGGGGTGCCCTAGCCTATGCCTAGGGGTGCCCTAGCCTGAGTCTTGGGGTGCCCTAGCCTTAGGCTAGGGCAGCCCTAGGCTTAGCCTAAGGCTAAGGGTGCCCTAGCCTAAACCTAGGTGTGCCCTAGCCTTAGCCTAGGGGTGCCCGAGCCTAAGGCGAGGGGAGCCCTAGCCTAAGACTAGGGGAGCCCTAGCCTAAGCCTAACCCTAGGGGTGCCCTAGCCTAAGGCTAGGAGAGCCCTAGCCTTAGCCTAAGCCTAGGGGTGCCCTAGCCTAAGGCTAGGGGGGCCCTAGCCATAGCCTAAGCCTAGGGGTGCCCTAGCCTAAGCCTAGTGGTGCCCTAGCCTAAGCCTAGGGGTGCTATAGCCTTAGGCTAGGGGAGCCGTAGCCTTAGCCTAAGCCTAGGGGTGCCCTAGCCTAAGCCTAGGGGTGCCCTAGCCTAAGCCTAGGGGTGCCTTAACCTAAGCCTAGGGGTGCCCTAGCCTTAGTCTAGGGGAGCCCTAGCCTTAGCCTAAACCTAGGGGTTCCCTAGCCTAAGCCTAGGGTTGCCCTATCCTAAGCCTAGTGGTGCTCTAGCCTTAGGCTAGGGGAGCCCTAGCCTTAGCCTTAGCCCAGGGGTGCCCTAGACTAAGGCTAGGGGAGCCCTAGCCTAAGCCTAGGGGAGCCCTAGCCTAAGGCTAGGGGAGCCCTAGCCTTAGACTAAGCCTATGGGTTCCTAAGGCAAGGCAAGGGGAGCCATATCGTTAGCCTAAGCCTAGGGGTGCCCTAGCCTAAGACTAGGGGAGGCCTAGCCTAAGGGAAGGGGAGCCCCAGCCTAAGCTTAGCGGTGCCCTAGCCTAAGCCTAGGGGTGCCCTAGCCTTAGGCTAGCGTAGCCCTAGCCTTAGCCTAAGCCTATGGGTGCCCTAGTTGGGCCTAGGGGAGCCCTAGTCTTAGTCTAAGCCTAGGGGTGCCCTAACCTAAGCCTAGGGGTCCCCGAGCCTAAGCCTAGGGGTCCCCTAGCCTGAGCCTAGGGGTTCCCTAGCCTAAGCCTAGGGGTGCCCTAGCCTAAGGCTAGGGGAGCCCTGGCCTATGCCTGGGAGTACCCTGGCCTAAGGCTAGGGGAGCCCTAGCATAACGCTAGGGGAGCCCTAGCCTAAGGCTACGGGATCCCGAGCCCAAGGCTAGGGGTGCCCGAGCCTAAGGCTAGGGGAGCCCTAGCCCAAGGCTAGGGGAGCCCTCGCCTAAGCCTAACCCTAGGGGTGCCCTAGCCTAAGGCTACGGGTGCCCTAACCTTAGCCTAAGCCTAGGGGTGCCCTAGCCTAAGCCTAGGGGTTCCCTAGCCTGAGCCTACGGATGCCTTAGCATGAGCCTAGGGGTGCCCTAGCCTGAGCCTAGGGGTGCCCTAGTCTTAGGCTAGGGGAGCCCTAGCCTTAGCCTAAGCCTGGGGTGCCCTAGCCTAAGTTTAGGGGTGCCCTAGCCTGAGCCTTGGGGTGCCCCAGCCTGAGTCTAGGGGTGCTCTAGCCTGAGGCTAGGGGAGCGGTAGCCTTAGCCTAAGCTTAGGGGTGCCCTAGTGTAAGCCTAGGGGTGCCCTAACCTAAGCCTAGGGGTGCCCTTGCTTAAGCCTAGGGGTGCCCTAGCCTTAGGCTAGGGGAGCCTTAGCCTTAGCCTAATCCTAGGGGTGCCCTAGCCTGAGCCTAGGGGTGCCCTAGCCTAGAGCTAGGAGAGCCCTAGCCTAAGGCTAGGGGAGCCCTAGGCTTAGCCTAAGGCTAGGGGTGCCCTAGACTAAGCCTAGGGGTGCCCTAGCCTAAGCCTAGGTGTGCCCTAGCCTAGGACAAGGAGAGCCCTAGCCTAAGGCTAGGGGAGCCCTAGGCTTAGCCTAAGGCTAGGGGTGCCCTAGCCTAAGCCTAGGGGTGCCCTAACCTAAGCCTAGGTGTGCCCTAGCCTAGGGCTAGGAGAGCCCTAGCATAAGGCTAGGGGAGCCCGAGCCTAAGGCTAGGGGTGTCTGAGCCTAAGGCTAGGGGAGCCCTAGCCTAAGGCTATTGGAGCCCTAGACTAAGCCTAACCCTAGGGGTGCCCTAGCCTAAGGCTAGGGGTGCCCTAGCCCTAGCCTAAGCCTAGGGGTGCCCTAGCCTAAGCCTAGGGGTGCCTTAACCTAAGCCTAGGGGTGCCCTAAACTAAGCCTAGTGGTGCCCTAGCCTTAGTCTAGGGGAGCCCTAGCCTTAGCCTAAACCTAGGGGTGTCCTAGCCTAAGCCTAGGGGTGCCCTATCCTAAGCCCAGGGGTGCCCTATCCTAAGCCCAGGGGTGCCCTAGCCTGAGTATAGGGGTGCCCTAGCCTGAGCCTAGGGGTGCCCTAGCCTTAGGCTAGGGGAGCCCTAGCCTTAGCCTAAGCCTAGGGGTGCCCTAGCCTAAGTCTAGGGGTGCCCTAGCCTGAGCCTAGGGGTGCCCCCAGCCTGAGTCTAGGGGTGCCCTAGCCTGAAGCTAGGGTATCGGTACCTTAGCCTAAGCCTAGGGGTGCCCTAGTCTAAGCCTAGGGGTGCCCTAGCCTAATCCTAGGGGAGCCCTCGCGTAAGTCTAGGGGTGCCCTAGCCTTGGGCTAGGGGAGCCCTAGCCTTATCCTAGGCTAGGGGTGCCCTAGCCTAAGCCTAGTGGTGCCCTAGCCTAAGCCTAGGGGTGCCCTAGCCTAAACCTAGGGGTGCCCTAGCCTTACGCTAGGGGAGCCCTAGCTTTAGCCTAAGCCTAGGGGAGCCCAAGCCTAAGCCTACGGGTGCCCTAGCCTAAGCCTAGGGGGTGCTATAGCCTTAGGCTAGGGGAGCCCTAGCCTTAGCCTAAGCCTAGGGGTGCCCTAGCCTAAGCCTACGGTGCCCTAGCCTAAGCCTAGGGGTGCCCTAGCCTGAGGCTAGGGGAGCCCTAGCCTAAGCCTAGGGGTGCCTTAGTCTGAGGCTAGGGGAGCCCAAGCTTTAGCCTAAGCCTAGGGGTGCCCTAGCCTAAGCCTAGGGGTGCCTTAGCCTGAGCCTAGGTGTGCCCTAGCCTGAGCCTACGGGTGCCCTAGCCTGAGGCTAGAGGAACCCTAGCGTTAGTCTAGCCTGGGATGTCCTAGCCTAAGCCTAGGGGTTCCATAGCCTAAGGCTAGGGGAGCCCTAGCCTAAGGCTAGGGGAGCCCTAGCCTTACCCTAAGCCTAGGGGTGCCCTAGCCTAAGGCTAGGGGAGCCCTACCTAAGGCTAGGGGAGCCATAGCCTTAGCCTAAGCCTATGGGTGCCCAAGCCTAAGGCTAGGGGGGGCCTAGCCTTAGCCTAAGCCTAGGGGTGCCCTAGCCTAAGCCTAGTGGTGCCCTAGCCTAAGCCTACGGGTGCCCTAGCCTAAGGCTAGGGGTGCCCTAACCTAAACCTAGGGGTGCCCTAGCCTAAGCCTAGGGGTGCTATAGCCTTAGGCTAGGAGCGGCCTAGCCTTAGCCTAAACCTAGGGGTGCCCTAGCCTAAGCCTAGGGGTGCCCTATCCTAAGCTTGGGGTGCTCTAGCCTTAGGCTAGGGGAGCCCTAGCCTGAGCCTAAGCGCAGGGGTGCCCTAGACTAAGCCTAGGGGTGCCCTAGCCTAAGACTAGGGGTGCCCTAGCCTAAGCCTAGGGGTGCCCTAGCCTAAGCTAGGGGTGCCCTAGCCTTAGGCTAGTGGAGCCCTAGCCTTAGCCTAAGCCTAGGGGTGCCCTAGCCTAAGCCTAGGGGTGTCCTAGCCTAAGCTTAGGGGTGCCCTAGCCTTAGGCTAGGGGAGCCCTAGCCTTAGCCTCAGCCTAGGGGTTCCCTAGCCTAAGCCTAGGGGTGCCCTAGCCTTAACCTTGAGGTGCCCTAGCCTAAGCATAGGGTTGCCCTAGCCTGAGGCTAGGGGAGCCCTAGCCTTGGCCTAAGCCTAGGGGTGCCCTATCCTAAGCCTTGGGGTGCCATACCCTGAGCCTAAGAGTGCTCTAGCCTGAGGATAGAGGAGCCCTAGCGTTAGTCTATCCTAGGATTGCTCTAGCCTAAGCCTAGGGGTGCCATAGCCTAAGCCTAGGGGGGCCCTAGCCTAAGACTAGTGGTGCCCTAGCCTAGGGCTAGGAGAGCCCTAGCCTAAGGCTAGGGGAGCCTAGGCTTAGCTAAGCGCCCTAGCGGGG
>NW_027458406.1:0-51751 GCF_050624435.1 Tenrec ecaudatus
GGAAGGAATAATGGACAATACAGTTTCAATGTGAAATATGTTGTTAAAGAGGGGGTAGGGTTAATTACAGAATATTGAGGATTTAAATAAATTTGATGTTTAAAAACCAGTCTAAAAAAAAACCAGTCTAGTCTATACTGACAATAGAAATTTTAGTATTCAAGAAAACATTTCAATTATTTTTCCAAATTACCCATGATTAGTTCCTCAATTATTTGGGTATGTTACCTCCCTCTACTATCTAAAATGATTTCCATGTAAAATCTAGATAAAACAATGCCTTTCCTCAATAAGTCAGATTTAAACCATTATCCCAAGATCCTTCTTCCAGACAGTTCCTGGGACATCTAACACCCATGCTAATCAGAGTAGGGATCTGAGGACCAGCAACTTTGGCATCACCTGGTAGCTTGTTCGAAATAAAGAAGTCCAGGCTTCGTGAGTCAGAGTCTGAGTATGATTGTATTATGTCAGCTTCCACATTCCTTCAGCTCAACTCTTCCTTCTGGAATCTAACCTTGAGCCTCCTCCCTATTGCATCTCGTGAACTAATTGTGTATTAAAAGTCATAATGTTTATTAATGATACATGAATCAGACTTTACCTCCTGCCTTTCACTCAAACAAGACACTGCTTTTTATTTTTCCCAGTGCCCTTCTTCAGGCATATGTGATGCTGTCCTATGAAACAGAAACTTTTAAAATATATATATATATCCCTGACCACACACACTTTGACTCGTCCACTGTAGATGAAACAGCTCTGTATGATCTGGACAGGAACCCTGGGGGCGTGCTGGTTATGACTTGGACAGCTATGTGCAAAGTGGGCAGTTCAAATCCACCAACTTCTCCACAGGAAACGGATGGGGCTTTTCTACTCCAGTATAGACTTAGTCTCTGAGATTCACAGGGGCCAGTCATTTCTACAGCATGATATAGGGTCCTTATGAGCTAACATCTACTCAATGGCAGTGAGATTGGAGTATTTGGGGGCACGTTTAAAGGCTTCATTCCTTCATGAATTCCCTATGTGGGAGCTAGTCAGTGGAAAACTACACCTCAAGTTGTCGACACTTAGAATTGAAATCTCCTTCCATATTCTTCACCCCTTTTCTAATATCCCATGCTTCCTTCTTCTAAAGAAGTATTTGTTATTATCACCTGCTTCTGAGTGCCCCTGGTTTCTTTTCCCATTGTTTACTCATCGTACTCTGTCCTTTCCATTCTTTTCCTCCTCCTCTTTACACCTTTGTTCTTCCTTAACTTACTGACTTTCCATAATTTGGAATTGAAAGTAATAATTTTGTTTCTCTGGTGACGCTTTTCAATTAATCTGTTACTGACACCTTCTCTAAACATCTATCAGGTATCTCCATCATACTTCTTTTTCTCCATTGTACATTTTCTTTCGGCTATCAGAATTTATCAGTACTCATGTCTAAAAAAATATCTCAAATGATTTTTGATACAGCTTTACCTGGTCTTTCTGATATATCTGGGGCTGCAACTAAATCATCAGCATTCTTCTGTGGAGACCTCTTGAGTACACTCTGTTAACATTAATGCCAATAATCAGTTTTACAAGATTACTTATCCTTTGCTGACAGCACCTATTTTAAAAGTAGTTATACTTAAAACTTAGGGAAGCATGAATTGAAAAGCTAAACATTTCAATGATGCATCTCATCTTTGTTTTCCAAATCATGTCTACATTTTATCTTTATTTAGGCATTAATTCTGTAAGCTGAGGATGAAAGGTCAGGGGAAATGTATTTATATAAAAATACTGATTTATGGTAACTCTTTCTATAAACAAGCATCTTCAAGCAGCTAATTGTAGTCTGAATTTCCCCCTTTAAAAAAAGAGCACTTAGGAAAAGTAGGTATCTAAACAAATGCTGTAATAAATATACTTGCTTGATATGGATTTCACTGAAGACAAAGTACTTATACATGACAGTATTTTTAAAAAGTAAAATGCCTGACAAGACACCATAGGGCACAGTATTGTCATGCTGACCATAAACAGGAGATCTTCCATGTTCTTTGATGTAGGCAAACATGGGCTTTAGGAATGTAATTTTTTACCATAAAATAAAATGATCTTCAGTAAGAATTTTTACCCTTTAGGTTATATTTAAATACTACCAAGCAAGTACTCTAGTACAATGCATTTTTTTCAACTTAAGGAGCATATGGGGGGAAAAGCACTGTAAGTTTTCATAAAAGGAGAGTAATTTGGAAAATAAGCACTGAAAATGTGTCAGACACTGCTTATGCACATCTTCCTTTCTCCACAAAGTGGGAAGAATGATGATGAGGGTGACACGCATACTTCCCACTTCGGAATCTCCCCAAATGTGAAGAGTAACATGGTGAACAAGGTAGGCAGGATCCGTTGTTCTCATAGGCAGAACCCTCACCGGACGCACTCCTTCACACCCTAGACATTAGGGAGCTTCAATGTTACACTCTACCTGCCTAAAACCCACCCACTGCCATCCCCAGCCACCCCAGAATAATGACTCTCGCAATATTCTGTAACCTCACAGTCTTTGTTTCCTTTGTATGAAGACTTAAAATGACCTGCAAATGTTTGTTGGGTTGTTTTTCTGTTCCACCTACTGAAGCATAAGCTCTTGCCTGAATATTCAGTATCTCCCTGCCATGCACAGTTGATATTTAATAACAGATATGTATTTCCAGTTCAAACATTTAAAATCTCATCGGCAAAGTTTCAAGTGACAAGTCACCGCACCAAATTTTGTTTTCTCTTTCTTATTCTACGTACAGAATTCACATGCCTATGAGGCAATTGAAAATACCATGGCTGGCCGCTGGCTTCTTATTCCTCAAGGTCCCATCCTCATTGTTCAATATGCTAAAGACCTGGAACTGCTAGAAGATGGACCTAAGGCGATGCGTCTTTGCATCTCTTGACTGCTGCTTCCATGAGCATTGACTGTGGATCCAAGCAACACAATATCCTTGACCACACTTCAACCTCTCCTCCGTTTCTCATGTTGGCTATTGGTCGAGGTGTGATGATTTCCGTTTTCCCCTCCTGACCTCACCCTGGTTACAACCCCCTCTCACCAAGCCCCCTCATTCCTTCTTCATTTCTCCTTGCTTTCTGACCCCGGGGACCCTCCTGTGGAAGTCAGATAGCTTGGCCTTGTGCGGAATCTCTATCTCTCTACCTGCTCTCCTCGTCAACTGTCCTTCCCCCCGCTCCCTGTAAGATTTCAGTTCTTATCAGAGGAAGGTTTCCACAACTGCCAGGAAGCCTGGGAGCAAGTCTATGTGTCTCCCTCTCCCCTATATGGTGAACTACTTGTACATGGGGCACACCTCTGCCTGACCGCCCCTGCTTTAAATCCCCTCTCACCTCCAACCACCAGTCTCCCTGTTCTCTACTCCTGGGAAACTATGCATGGAAATAGGGTCCTGTGGTGTGGTGAGGAACTGCCATATGTCTCCCCTCTGATGGAGGCAACCGTGTCTGTCCTTAGAGGAACATAATCCCTCCACTAACGATAAGCTCCCTGAGAGCCGGAAAGCTGAATAAGCCCAAACAGGGACCCTTTCTTATAGACACAATAATATCAGTCAGCTTCCCTCTCCCTATAGGATATGGTGCTTATTTTATGTATTTTCCAATACATAAAAATATGTATTTATTATGATGGAAGACCTGTAACTGACACTGTCTGTGATTGTGCCTGGCAATATGCACCTAATCAGTCCCACTGGTCTGAGTGCGACCAGTACACTCTCTAGAGACCCAGGTCTTGTGCCATAGAACACCAGGACAATGAATTCTGGATTTTCAAAGTACACAATATGCTCCAAAAGCCACACCAGCAGGGTCTATATAAAAGCCCCACTAGATGTACTAGCCTTGACCTCAAATATACCTATAGACTGAGGCCTTAAGACTGAAATCACATGGTGTGTGAGGACATAGAAAATGGCTATACCAAGAGTATTGAATTGTCAGTAGGTAGACACTCATTTACTTACATCTTCAAAGCTGTATTAAGATGTGTACAGATTCCTTTCTATGGAGATGGCACCGAAGGCAAACAAGGAAGTCCTTTACTCTCCCCAAAAGAAAGCCAAAGCAAAGGCTTTAAAGCCCAAGACAGCTGTGCTGTAAGGCATCCACTGCCACACACACACACAAAAACAAGAATATCCAGAAGTCCCCCAATTTCAGGGCCCCAAGTCTCTGAGACTAAGAAGGCAGCCCAAATACCCTGGGGAGAGTGCCTCCAACAGAAACAAGCTGGACCACATGCCTTCATCATGTTCCCCTTCACCAAGGATTCTTCCATGAAGAAGATCAAAGATAACATCACACTTGTGTTCATTGTGGATGTCAAAGGCAAAAAGCACCAGATCAAACAGGCTGTGAAGAAGATCTATGACATTGACATAGCCAAGGTCAACACCTTGATCTGGCTTGATGGTGACAAGAAGGCATATGTTCAACTGGCTCCTGACAATGATGCCTTTCCATGTTGCCCACAAAATCAGAATCATCTAAATGGAGCCCAGCTGGCTAATGCAAAATACTAACTTTTCAATACATAAAAAAGATGAAAGATCTGTGACTGACACGGTCAGTGAATATTATTGTAACTTTGTCCTGACCCCCAATTCCCATTGTTTACAAAGAGTCCTCAGTCCCAGAACGTTACCTTATATAAGTGAATAATCCAGGTACTGTAATAGTCGTTAGCCTACACTTGTTCAAACTCCTTCTCTCAGTACTCTTTTAATCATTAGTACCATGGCCTAATAAAAGATAGGCCAAAAACTCTAATGACTATAGATGCCAAGATCTCCAGTGCAATACTAGTCAACAGAATTACCCAAAAAAAAACAACCAAAAAACTTAGGCAACAAGATCAAGTGCAATTGCTACTGAATGTTCAAGGATGAGTTAACAGTAGGAAAAACAATCAATTCAAGTGATCACATAAGCAAAATAAAGAAGAAGAGCCAAATGGTTATATCAATCTAGGCAGAAAAGGCATTTGGGAAAATACGGCATCTCTTCCCAATTACAGCACTCAACAAAATAAGTGTAGAAGGGAAGTCCCTCAACCTAATAAACACCTTATATGCAAAAGTGGTCGCTTGCAGTTCACTGAATAGAGAGACATTGAAATGGCTTCTTTTTTCTTTGAACTAGTACTAGACAAGGTAGCCCTTTATCAAGAAGCTTATTTAATATAGTTTTGGGTATTTCCGTGAGATTCAAAAACATAAAAAAGAGGAATGTGTCCTCATTGCATAGAAGAAATAAGAATGGCTTGTCTGCAGATGACATGTAATGCTATATATAGAACATACCAAAGATTTGAACAAACCATTGCTTAAACTAATTGAAAATTTGGCAGCATAGCAGGCATTGAGATCAATGTGCAGAAATCACTCAGTCTTCTATTTTAAGGATGATATTTCAAAAAATGATATTCAAAGAGCATTGTCATTTACAATAACTACACAAAAATATTTTTAGGAGTAAATACTAGAGAAACAATAGGTGTATACAAATGAAATTCCAAATTACTCTTTAAGAAATGAAAAAAAAAATTTACCCCAATGGAATATGTTACCATGACCCAAGATATGCACATCAAATATAGCAAAAATGTTATTATTTCAAAAATTACTTTACAAATCCAAATCAATTCTGATCCTAACTCCACCATAATTTTTCAGAGAAATTGGAAAACAAATTGCCAACATCTATGGAAAGGAAAGAAACCCAGAATAACTAAAACACATTAAAACATTAAAACAAAGTCTGAGGCCTCTCTCTCTCAGACCTGAAAACCTATGTAGCCATAGCAATCACAACAGTAATCACAACTCGTTCAATGACATATATGAAGAACGATGGATTAGAATTGAAAACCCAGATATAAACCAGTTAACTAAAGTCATCTAAATTTTAATCAAGAAATAAAACACACTAAATGGGCTCAAGACAGTCTTTTCAACAAATGGTGAGGCAAAAACTGGATTTTCACCTGCAAAACAATGAAACAAGACTCCTATGTCACACCATGCACAAAAATAACCTCAAGAAGGACCAAAGACCTAAATATAAATTACACAATTATGAATAGCATCAATGAAAACAAGGAACAAACTTTGTGACTCTGATACTAGTCATAAAGACACAACCAAACAAAATTTAAAATATCTACACTCACTATAGAAGACACAACAAAGAACTGGAACCTACTCAAAAGACCCCATTCAAGCACAACAAAGACTTCATCAAAAGGGTCACTGAGACCACACAGACTGGGAAAAATGTTAAGTTATAATAGCTCATATGAAGGATTAATGTCCAAAATCTGTAGAGGACCCCAACCTATATTGGGTCCTAAAGTTTTCCCTGTTTTCACTGATGCTCTTAACAAGAAAAATACAAATAAAACACTTAAAAAGCGAGCACAAACACAAATAGACAATGTCCCAAGGATAAATACCGGCCCCCCACAAATGTAGGAAGAAATCTTCATGATCAATTGCAACCAGAAAAATACACATTCAAACAAGAATGAGGTATCACTTCACAATGACACTTTTTGCAAAATTCAATGAGACACAAAATAAGAAATGCCCCAATAGCAGGGATGATAAGAATGCTTTTACGATGCTGGTGAGAATGTAGAATTGTACAGCGGCACTTCTTAAAACAAACACACATCGAAGAACCTCATGATCCAGCAGTCTGTCTCCTGGGAATATAACCAAAAGAAATAACACAAACTGACATATGTACAGATATGTTTATTGCAGCAGTTTTTGCAATAGCGAAACCATGGAAACAGCCCCAAACCCCAAACTCTAGAGGCATGTATCAGCGAGCTATGGAACATTCACACTACAGAATTTTATGCATTGGAAAAAGACAATGACAACTCTCTTAAACACTGTAAGACATGGAGAAAACTGGAGAACATTTTGCTTAGCAAACTGCATCTTACAAAGATACTTATGTCATCCTTGCTATAAGGAAAAGCAAGAAGCGATGTGGTTTACACAAGATCATGACGCCCAGGGATTGGGGTAGGAACAGGGAGAGGGGAGGGATGAGGTGGGGACAACAATGACAGCAACAATACAAGGGAGTGTTTATCAAGATAAAAATTAAAATGACTTTATAAAAATAAAAACATCCTCCACACTCCTTTCCCCTGAAATCTAAATATTAGTCTAAGTGGCTAAGAAACAGAGAAAAGTAAAATGGTCTTGAAGGATTTAGTGGCATACAAGTTCACTGCAAACATAAATCAAAGAAACATATCCTCTTTAACCTATTAACATCCCCGTACACTTATAGTAAAATTACAAAAAAGTCTACAGAGATAGTACCTCAGAAATCCAACATGTTTTTCTTGGGTGCCCTTCTTGTGATCTTAATCTTGACCTCACATCTGTAAAACGTAGTAACAGAGGCATGAATAAGAACATATACCACTGCGCATCGGAAACGGAAATACAAGTCTATCTCCACTCAGGAAAGTGTCAATCAAGTACAAGGGTTGAAGCGTTGTAGGACAAAGTTGCTGGAAGCAGTAATTCAGAGACTTAGGAAAAGAACTAGCTAATGAATACTATTTAAATGGCATAGATATGTCTGAATCCACTGATTCTCACTGGAGTACATATTAGTAGCATTTAAGCCGACAACAATCTTCAGGCAGGCACTAATTTACGGCTTGTATTACCTTCCTGTTTTTCATCCACAGCAGTCACTGGGTGTCTTCTTTGCACTGTTGCAGGAACCTTCGAAACAGTAAGTCTGCCTCTGTCTTCTTTTGGTTCTAGCTGTGTTTCTTCTTCCTAGAATGGAAAGAAAGAAAGTCAACTTTGCAAGCAATATATTCACTCCCTCACTCCCTCCCTCAAGCAATCCATCAAGCAGCCACAAGCTGTACCATATACATTCGACACTTTTAACCTTTGGCTCTCTCTCTTAGTGAGGGAAGCCAAAGCCTCGGCCCTGGTGAGGACTGGGACTCATAGCAAGTCTTATAGGACTGAGAAGAACTGTTCTCGGGGTTTCTGAGCATGTAAGTCTTCATAGGGGTAGAGTGCCTCATCTTTCTCCTGAGGATTGGATAGTGGGATGGATCCACCAATTCTTTGGGTAGCAATCCAGTATTTAATGCATTGAGCCATTACTCACTCATTAACTCACTCACTCACTCACTCACTCACTCACTCACTAACTCACTCAGTCACTCACTCACTCACTCACTGCTCTGGAGTCAACTCTGACTCAGAGTGACTCCCTGTGGGTTTCTGAGAATGTCACTGTAACTGGGAGCTGCAACTGATTGTGGACTGCAGACCATGCAGATCACAACCCAGAGCACAACCAACAGGCGTCCATCATGGAACCATCAGAGCTTCTAAATAAGGGACAATTCCAAGACCAAACTCTGCCAGCGAGTCAATACTATGGGACAGGGAAGAATTGCTCCTTTGCGTTGCAGAGACTGTAACTCTACTGGAGTAGTGAGCCCAGTCTTTCTCCTGAGTAGGAGTAAAGATACATCAAATAGTAATAATAGCTAGAAAAGTATTTACCTAAATCTTTCTCCTAAAGTTCCCTGGTGACTCGGGTTTGATATGTCCTAATCTGAACACATTTCCTCATTTTTCTAATTTATGTTTAGTACAATGTAATTCCTCTGCTAAAAAATTATCAGGGCCTATATGAATGCAAATGAGGGGCTTTAGAGAGATCCAAAGCACATCTGTAGACAATTGGATATCCCCCCTACCATTACACACACACACACACACACACACACACGACGGGTTATAAGGAAGGGATGATTCAACCAAGGTGCACTTTAGCACCAACAAAACACATCATTCCTCTAGTTCCTGAATGTTTCCTCCCTCAACCCATCCATCCTACTAACATGACCCAGTTCTACCTTTTAAATCTGGCTAGACCAGAGAACACTCATTGATAGAACTAAGAGCGCTCCACACATGGGATTCGAGGAAGATAAAGCCCTCAGGAACAGTAGTGGGAGAAGCAATATCATGAGGGAAGGGGAATGGTCAGGGTGGGGGAAAGGGAGAAAGAGGGGAACAATCACAAGGTTGGATATATAGCTCCCCATAATGTGGGCGGATGAATAACAGAAACGTGGGTGGAGGGAGACAAGGTACAGTTGTAAGATACACAATAATAATAACAATATATAATTGATCAAAGATTCAAAAGGTTGGGATGGTTGGTGGAGGAGGGGAAAATGAGGAGCTTATATCAAGGTCTCAAGTAGAAAATATTTTGGAAATGATGATGACAACTTATATACAAATATTCTTGATACAATCAATTTATGGAATGTTACAAGTGTTGTAAGAGCTCCCAATAAAATGATTTAAAATATTATCAGGGAAACTTCCTGTAACAGGAAGTTGAAAGTTTACCCCTAATAAATGTGTGCCAATTTCACCACATTTCCTCTCTCTCCACTTCTCTTGCCATGCTATTCTTTCATGCCTCAACCCTTTGCTCAGGCTAGGATGTCCTTTACACATACTTTGTTCATCTTTCCCGACCAGCCACATGATGATAGCATTTATTAGATGTCACAAGGAGAACTTTTGATTCCTGCATGCCCTTACTGTAATATCATTCACTAATTGGACAAATTACAGTTAAAGTAACTGTTCTCTGTCAACCTTACTATTGATTTTGTAAGATTGGACAGATTCTACTCATCTCTGTCATCTTGTTTCTTATTGAATTAATTCATCCTGTTTCTTCTACAATTAATTCAATTATTCAATCCCTTTTTCATTTTTCCTCACTCTCTTCATCTTAATCTTCTTAAATGAAATTTCCACTTGAAATTCTAGTCCTATTAAAATGCGTCTTTATATCTTTGCCCGGTTGGTGTTGCTATCTAATTGTTTTCCTCCCATCATGGCATACCTAAAATTGTTCAGCACCACCAACTTTGTCTAAATCTCAATCTTATATAGTTCCCTAGATAATTTTGCTAGTCTTTGCCCTCGTTTCATTTGATTGTATTCAGGCTACCTCTTTTTATCTCCGTCCCTCATCATCCTCATTCTGATGAACAGTGGGATGGAGGGTAAGTGGAAGAGCCTAGGGAAAAGGCAAAACCCAAATAAACAACTGACATTTACTTTGAGTGCATGTGAAGCGGTTAACCTGAGAGCAGGATCAGATGAAAGAATGGCTGAATTAAAAGACTCTTTGACTTTCATTTGTCCCTTTGGAAGAGTTTTAGACACATTTTCACGGTCACTATTAGAACTATTGTTTGTGCGTGATAGGATGCGAATATTTCTTGATTTTAAGTGATCCTTTAGGAAGAGTTTTAGACATGTCTTCATCATCATGGTTATAATGATTGTTCTTGGCAGGATAGAACTCACCTTGACATTAATTGTTCCCTTAAGAGTTTCAGACACTCCTTTATCGTGGTTATCAGAACCATCATTTGTAGGATGATAAGTACCCACTTTGATTGTAATTCCTCCCTTAGGAATGGCTTTAGACCCATGTTCCCCTTCACTACTACAATGACTATCTTCAGTATTCCTCTCTGTTAGTGATATAACATTGGTAGTTTCAACATCTGCAAAATAAATGAATGCATGATGATGTCTGTATTTTCAAGTTCATGAATAATGCAAGGTTAGGAAGTGTTCAAATAAGTTACCTTGTTTCTTCGATTGCTGAAATTCCTGGAACAATTTAACTAAGTTGGGCTTAGGGGGACCCTAAGGGAAAAGAAAATTAATACCAAGTATTAAAATAGATCAATTGTTTCTCATAATATATGATCTAACACAAAGAGCTTAAGATTTGGAGTCCCGCAGACATGGACTCCAATCACAGTCTTCTTGTCTACTGAGAAACATCACAAGCATCCCCAAAATGTGACTCACCTTGCTTCTCTAATTTCTTATATACCTGCCATGATATCCATTAGATAATTTTAATGTACCTTGGGGTAGTATTATTTTTAAAAACGACAACAATTGTTTTTACCTACTAGCAATTGACATTAAACTTATTTGTGATATTTCTAAATGTCTTCAGCTTCATGTTGACCTAATTTTCTATGATCTTATAAGTTATCTCATGTGAGGGAAAATGTGAGAGTGTAATTCTCAATAGTATTCTATTTGGAAATCGTGGAATTACAAACAGTGTAGGTTCCCTCCATTCTCAAAATGTTAAAGAGGACTGATTATATCAATTGAAGTCTTTGCAAGAAAAACAGAAGAAACCTTTTTAGAGAATGAAAAGGTGTGTCAACACTAATGCATACACAAACATGTGCATACACACAGCTACCGAGTAGAAAGTTCTAAACTTGTTCGTTGACAATGAAAATAGAAAGCAAGGGGCAGAGAAAATCAGTATGTAACAAATGTCCATATGACTGAAAAACTCGACAGTGGTCAATAATTTCTTTTTTAAGGTAGAAAGAAAGAGAAAGGAACGGGGAGAAAATGACAGGATTAGCTAATATCGTATAAATTCAGGGAGAAAAAAGGAAAAAAAGCTGTACAACAAATAGCGAGAAAATAAACCCAACTTTGAAAGTAATGAAGTATTTTTGAATAGTTAATTAATCAGAACATAAAATACTTTTAATATGCATTTTATTTTTGGTAGGTCTGTCATCTCTATTTCCACCTAGTATGTGTGTTTCCTTGGTTGCATTTGATACTCCCGTGTGCCCTGCAATAGGGCACCTATTTTGGTCTCTCTTTTCGCTTGAAGATCTTCATTGCTCTGGGACTGATATTTCAGTCCTACTCCCTCGAGTTCCCTTGAGGCCTGAGTCTTAGTTCATTCTTCTGCAGATAGATTCCCCATTTCGCCAGCACTCTCTCCTTCCCAGGGAAGGCTTTCTTGGCCCTTAATGGAAGATCAATTATCTATAGGTGAATGGTTTTATCTCTAGGTTCTCGATTCTGTTCCATGGCCTCATTGTACCAGTACCAGGGTTCCTTTTTATTATGTGGCTGCTGTAACAGGTTTTAAAATCATGAGGTGAGAGGCCTCCTACTTTGTCCTTCTTCTTCTTTTAAATCATTTTATCGGGGCTCCTACAACACTTAACACAATACTCTGTTCTTCTTAAGTAGTTTTTTGTTTATATACTGTGTCTCTTTGTTCTCCATGTTAATCCCCCCTCCCCATGTCTTTAAATAATTAGCTTGAAATCTGGATTGGTGGCTTAGTGGTTATGTGTAGAGCTGCTAACCTCTAGATCAGCATTTCAAAACTACTAGCTGCTCCATGGGAGCAATACATGGCAGTTCCAAACGACCAGTTGTTCCAAGAGAGAAAGACATAGCTTTCTATTCCCTTAAAGACTTACCATCTCAGAACCCACCTAGGTTTGTCCTATAGGTTTGCTATGAGCCAGAATCTATCCCCATCCAGTGAATTTGGTTGGGGTTTGTTTTGGGGGGAAGTATTGACATTTCACTGTAGTCAGCCTTCCAATCCATGAACAGGGAACATTCTTCCACTTATGTGGTTTCTTTTTTTATATATATATACTAGGAGGGGTGTCCTTTGGTCACTCAAAGTAGCGTTTTCTAGTTTACTTTGCATAGATCTTTTGTTTCTCTGGTTAGGTTTGTTCCTCAATATTTCATCTTTTATGTGGTTATTATAAATGATTTCTTGATTTACATTTCAGAGCTCTCTAGGTTAGTGTATAGGAATCTGCATGATTTCTGTATGCTGACCTTGCGCTCTGCTCCATTGTCAAATCTTTCAATTGTTTCAATCAATCTTTTAGACAAGTCTTTGGGGGTTTCTACTTATGGAATGGCGTTATCTAAAAACACAGTTTACTGCTTTGCCAGTTTGGTAGCTATTGACCACCTTTTGTTATGTAATAGCTCTGGTTAAGTCTTCCAGCACAATATAAATTGGAGTGTTTACTAGTTCCAACACAATATTGAATCAGAGGGAAATGCTCTCAGTTTCTTCCCATTGAATGAGATGTTGGCCTTTGGTTTTGCAAATATGTTCATTATTACATTGAGAAATTTCCTGTCTATTCCCATTGTACTGTTTTTTAAAATCCGGAATTGGCATCAGATTGATCAAAGCCTGTATTGTGTCGATTAGGTCTTGTACTTCTTTTTTTTCCCTTTTATTGTTTATACGGTGGATTAAAATGACTTTTTCTCTTGGTGAGCCATACGTGTGTACCTGGCATGAGTCCCACCTGATCATGATGTTTGTTGGACTGTTTGTTTTGTTATGTTGAATTCTGTTGGCCCACATTGTGTTGGCATAATTTGCGTCTATGTTTATACAGCAGGCTGGTCTGTAAATTTTTTGTCCTGCTAGTGTCTTTGCCTGGTTTTCGTATCAGGGTTTTGTTTGTAGTATAATATGAGTTCAGGAGTTTGCCACCCCATTCTATATTGTGACATAATTTGTGAAAATTTTCTATCAACTCGATTCTAAATGTGTGGTAGAATTCCCTGGTGAAGCTATCTGGCCTTGAATCTTTTTGGTTGGACCTTTTTAAAATCTCCCGATGGATTGATTTCATTGTTATGTGACTGTTGATGTTTTCTACCTCAGTCGGTATTAATTTGTGTAGACCTTGTGCTTATAGAAAATAGTTCATTTCTTCTAAAATTTCAAATTCGTTGAAGTACAGTCTTTTATAGTTTTGTGCTATTAGCTTTGTTTTTGAATCCTGTTGTGATGTCACGCCTTTCCTTGATTGGTAGTTGTACTTTTATTTTTCCTCTGTCAAATTTGCTAGTGGTTTGTCCATTTCATTGATCCTTCCAAAGAATCAATGTTTTGTTCTTTTCATTTTTTCTACTCTTCCCCTATCTTTTGAATTCATTTATTCAGCTCCAATTTTTAAAGTATTTCCTTCCAGTCAATGGATGTTTCCTTTTTCACTCTAGTTCTGAATGTTGAATGTGCTGGTTTAATATGTAGGTTTTTTGTTCTCTTCTCTCTTTTATGTACACGTCATTACTGTAAAATTTCCTTCTGGGTACTGCTTTTGCTAAGTCCCAAAGATTTTGGTATGCTGTGTTATGCTCTCAATTGTTTCAAGAACTTTTTGATTTAATTCTTTATTTCAACAATTACACAGTACTTTTTAGACAGTGGCTGTGAATTTTCCATGTATTTGATTTGTATCCCTTGCTCTTTCTATGGTGGGGTTCTAATGTTTGAGTGTTGTGTTGAGAAAACGGGTTGTAGTGTTTTTGAACTTATTAAGGCTTGCTTTGTGTCCTACCTAACATATCATCTATTGTAGAGAATATTCCATATGCACTAAAAAATAATGTAACCTGTGTTGCTGACAGGTGTTTTCCACATATGCCTAAGCCATACAGTCTATTGATGGAGCTGGTTAGTTCTTCTGTACCTTTACTAAGTTCCTCGCTGATGATCTCTCTGGTCTTAAGGGTGGTTTGTTGACGTTTCCTACTAGTATGATTGTAATGTCTTTTTGGATTAATGTATTGTGGGGGCCTTTCATTAGATGCATAGGTGTTTATTAGGGCTATGTCTTCCTGCTCTTGTCCTTTTCATCATTATGTAGTACCTTGCTTTGTCTCTCATAGTGGATTTTGCATAGAAGAAAGCTTTACCAGTGATTAATATTGCTACTCTTGCTTTGGGGGTGAGGTTCTTTGATTGTGCTGTGAACTGTGGTTCCCCCCCCCCCACTTTAGGTTTTCAGTCCATTTTTGTGTTGGTATAAAAGCTGTGCTTCTTCCTTGAAAAAATTACTTTGTTGATATAAAATTCACGTATGAGTCACTTCCATAGTTAAGTCGTATTTTAAAAAGTTGTATCTACATCATCACAATCTATTCTAGTCCTCCATCACTGCATTCGTTATTTGCGGACCAATTCACTCACACTGCCCACTCTCATCTTTGTTAATTGCTCACATCAGTTTGTCCTTATGCATCCATTCTTCTGTGCACCAGGAACTAGGAAACCGGGCAATAAACACAAACATAGCGACACAGAAAGAAAAATAATAATATAAAGATAAAACTGAAGATAAAAGGCAAAAAAGAAAGGACTTCCAGCAATATTCAAACATAGATAGATAGATAGATAGATAGATAGATAGATAGATAGATAGATAGATAGATAAAAAACCAGAGAGGAAATTAATATGGTGGTGTAAGGCAAATTTTAATTGGGAATTTTAACCATTGGAAAAGAAACCCAACACACTACATTGCCTTCCTTGACTGTTACAGTGGAATAAGCGAGGAATATTTAATCCTAGAGCAAATTCAGGTTGGTTCAAAAAGAAGGTCAATTGACCGGGTACCAAAATATACAACAGTTATGAGGATCATAGTCAAGTTTACAATAATCCCTGATAGTCAAGCTGTTAGTGTCCCTTGACTGTGGTCAGAGGGGATCTGCCAGAGTGTTAATCTGAATAAATACTCTGCAAATAGATTGTCAGCACTCACTGTCCTCTATAGCCTTTTCTAAATTGCCTGTTCACAATGTAAGCTCTGTGCCTTGGTCCTTCATCATATTTGGATCCTGTTACTGTCATCTTTGGATCAAACAGGCTGGTGTGCTTTTCCCATGATCTCCAAAGGGTATGTTTCTTTTAGTCAGCATATTGGTCCTTTTCTAATCCACCCTAGCCTTCTTTTTTTTGTTTTTCTTTCACCACTCTTCTTATCTGTCTCTGGACTAGTCCATTTAATCCACTTACATTTGGTTTCATCATTGATTTGTGTGCATTTGTTGCTGTCATTGGGCTGTGGTTTTATTTATTTTCGGTATAGTTTTATTATTCCCAATTTTGTCTTCTGTTCTTGAATTTTCTTACCCCCTTTTTCCCTTATTGTTATTTTTTAATGACTATTAGTGTTTTCCATCTTTTTATTTCGATGAGATTTTCCCATTCCCTTTCAGGCTACCTCATTTCTTACAATCCTCCCATATTTTAAGGAGCTCTGGTGGTGATGGAGCCCTGGTGATGTAATGGTTAAGTGCTGGGCTTTGATCCAAATGGTAGGGAGTCCAAAACCAGCAGCAGCTCCATAGGGGGAAAGCCCTGCTTCCCCTGCAAACCCTTACCTTCTGGGGAACACACAGGGCTTGGCTGTCAGTTAGCATGGGCTCCATGGCAGTGACATTTTTCCTCTCTTGACTAGGACTTCTCCTTTTTCCAATTGAATGCTTCACATCTATGTTTCCTCTCTGTTCTCATAGTTGGTTTTTTTTTCCTGCATTGTGGAGTAACATCTGTTTTCTTTTCTTTTTAATCTTACAATTCTACTTTATTTTGAATTCTGTTATACATAGGTTAACACGTGGGCATTGATGGTCTTGTTGATCTCAAATGTTTGTCTGCTGTTCTATTGTGAATCTGGACTAGGTTTTATCAATTCCTTTAATATTTCCTTCTCAGTAAATACCCGTAATTCTACAGTATACTTAATGCTTTTCTACATATAGAATTCTTGGCTGGATTTTTTTTTTCCTTCAGGGCATCATATGTCATTCTACTGTCTTCTTGCCTGCGAGGTGTCTGCTTAGAAATCTAAGCATATTCTTCTTCTCATTTCAAGGGTCGTTTAGTTCCTAGCTCCTCTACGACTCTCACTTTGTCCTTCTTATTGAACATTTTGACTATACTATGTCACAATGATTTTCTTTTGGAATTTTTCTTTTGGGGGTTCTCTCAGCTCCCTGAATCATTATTTTTTCCTCTTTTCTGCTGTCAGGTAAGTTTTCTTCCAGCAAATCTTGGACTATTTTCTCGGTTCCATTTCTTGGCTACGTCCTGTTTCAGAATTCTAATGAGTTGTAAGTTATTCCTCTTGACAGTGTCCTACAAATGGTGTAACAATTCTGCAGACTTTTCTTCTTTTACTAGATTGCTCTTGTTAATTGGATTCAGGAAATTTTTTCCTTAAGGTTCACTAATTTTGGATTCCCAATGCTTCAATTCTTATTTTGAACTTTGTCAAAGTTCAAAATGTTGTCTAATTCTTTTCCTTTTGGATTAAGATTTAGAATTTTATTTTTGTTAATGATGTAATGATCCTAGTTTTCTAATTTTTTCTGTAGATCTCTCAATCTTTTTCTCCATCTGTTGAAATGATTAGAACAAATTTCTCCTTAATTCTTTTTCTGGTGATACCAGAGCTTTTGACTGTTTTTTAAAGGAAAAATTAAATTAAGGGGAAAATCATTACAGTTTTTAAGAGTTCTTCCCTTTGCCACAGAACAAAGGAGGGTGGTGACCAGCATCCTTTAAAGTGCAATGTGAGATCCCGTCCCCTCAGTACTGCAAAGCTTTCGGGCAGTTAGAGGTAGCATGAGGGGAGTGCAGGCAGTTGAACAAGAGCAAGAGGTGGGCTAACAGCCTGGGGTGAGTACAATGGGAACACCAAGGAAGCAATGGATAATAGCTCAGGAGAGTGACCAGGTGGTGGAGGTGCACTGAGATGTCAACAGGGTGCCATGGGGCTGGGAAAGCACCAGGGAAATATGGAGTACCAGTGCAGAATCTGGAAATCCAATCCACCATTTAGGGTGTACACCTGTATCTCCCCTGAACTCTTCAGGTCTCCGGAGAAACATGACTGGCTCATCCCCTTCTCCATTGTCCCCAAGGGCGGGACAGATCCACCCATTCGTCCTTTTCTCCTGTCCACACCCACTGTTCTGTTCACTTAACTTCCATCTTGTCTTCCAAGCATCCAGGCACCTGGTTTTTCTTCTACATTTTGTAGCGGGACTTTTCTTTTGCATATACCTAAGTGGTCATATTGACCCAGAAGTCTAAAGATGGTTTATTTGAGTTAAATCATGCATCCTGCTGTCAGATGAAGACATTTAAATGTAAGCTTAGTGGAATGCATTGGAAAATTTAGTGGAATCCCGTTGGAAAGGAAGTTTAAATTTCAAAATATCCACAATTCCTCAGATCCCAGTAGTCTACATATAGAACCAAGAGTGGAATGGAGAACCAGTGTTCTCTCAACACATATGTGCATTATCAAAATAAAAGCATCCAAGAATATATTTTAGGACTCACATACATGGAGAGATGTAATAAGTATTATACTAATTATAATAATTAGATCGTGAAATTTTTATTTAGGCTTAGGAATTGTAAAACTCATATTAGGAGGACTTGATCTTCATTTTTCTTCTTCATTATGGGGTGGGAAAATCTCCTAAATATAGTGTTGTCACGACTATGAATTTTCCTAATCATTCTGTTTTCAGTTCACGCATCCTTTTCTTTTTCACATCAGTTTAAAGTAAAAGTAAATACATAAAATTCAATTAGCCATGCTTGACTACATTTTTAACAGCTTTTCATTGGCACTATGCAATAGACCCATGCTAAATTTCATGAGTACACAGTACACAAGACTAATTTCAGGAGAAAGTACTTTACCTTGGGTTCTGAGCCAAAGATATCATCATCAGAATGCCATGGATCATCAGGTCCATATTCCTTTGAAAGGCTTTAGAACAAAAATATACCATAAAATAAGTGAGTAGATGTCACACAAAAAGCAGTGACAAATTTGGCAATTTGCTACATTTTCCAAGAAATAAGGTGATCTCCTAGTATTTTATCACCAAGCCAAGCATATCTCCAGTCTGGTTATTATCATATGCCTGCTAGACTAATTTGTAATATATTGATGTAGTGGGGCTTACAAATTATGTTGTAAAGATCATTCCAAATAGTGTACTTATGAAAACACTGGTCGGGGGGAGTTGGGGGAGCACACGAGGAAAACCATTGGATATGGTGCATAAAAATATGGGTATATTGTACCTGTCATTTTTTAGATAGCAGTACACTTCAAAAGAGCATGAAGTCGTCTGTTTCTAGGTTGGCGTTTCCTGTCCATGATGCAGTCATTGCAGAGTAGCTTGCTGCATCCAGTGCCCACCCACCCCTACAAGGCCCAAAGGGCTCCTTCATCTCCAGAGTTGCCTCCAACCTTGAAATTTATGTGCTGTAAATTTATCAATGGAAAAAGAGGAATAATGCCTGGTTGGCAGGAATGGGGAAAATGCAAGAACAGAAGAAACACCAGAAAAGCAGAAACAAAAAATCCATAACTAAGTAATGATTACAGAAAATACAGAGATGAATAGCAAAATATTCTAGTGACATTTTAAAACATCACACAAAAGTAGGCTGAATGGGAAACACAGTCTTAGCAGGGAGAATGGGGAGATGTCATCTCACATACTTTGGACATGCTATCAGGAGAGAATATAGTTCTGGTAACAGGTCACCGTGCTGGATAAAGCAGAAGGTCTGTGAAAATGAGGACGACATACAAAGAGAGGCACTGATAGAATAGCACACAGCTACAATAGTGACAATGGCACAGGACCCAGCAATATTGTGTTCTGTCATGTATCATCATTGTTTCCAGGTGTCTCTGAGTCAGTTCCGAACTACACACCTGAATGAAACAGTGACTGCCCTGAGCAAACAACTACTTTCACGTGTGCGCACACTGTTGTAGCAACTGCTTCAATCCCTCTCATTGAGGCTCTTCTCTTCAAGCCTGGCCCTCTCCACTACCAAGCATGATGTCCTTTTCCAGGGAATGGTCAATTGTGTTGCTATACACACAGATGGGATCACAGGAAAAGAAATCAAGAAGTTAGTACCCTTCATAATAGCCTAGCATAAACTGAGATATCTAGGAATATACCTAACCAAAAAAAAAAAAAAAAACCCCAAAAGATCTGTACAAGGAAAAATACAGAACATAATTATAAGAAACCAAAATGTACCTTCATAAAAGGAAGAATATTCCATGCTTGTGGATCAGAAGATGCAATACTGTAAGGTTGTTGATCCTACCCTGAAGCCCTATATAAGTTTAATACAATCCTGATACAAACACCAACGTCATTGTTTCTGAAAGAAATTGAAAAGGTAACTACCAACTTCCTATGGAAAGGGGAGAAGCTCAGAATGGCAAAGAACTCCTCTAGAAACAGAACAAGGAGGGGGGGCTTGCATTATCTGACTTTTAAACTTTTTTATACAGCCACAGTTGTCAAAACAGCATGCACTGCTATAATGATAGATACACAGACCAATGGATAGGAACAGATAATTCAGAAATGAAATCATCAGCATACAGGCAACTGAGGATGCAGCTCAGGGAGAGTGGCTGCTCTGACCCACCCACATGGGCACAAACCCAGAGGTGAGTGCAACAGGCCAGCGATGCGAGCAAAGCCACCAAGTCCTTGAGGAATCTCGATCATCAACCTCTTACTTGGGGGTCAGGGGTGGGGGCAGTATATGGCAGCTCATCTGAACTGGTTGGGGTTACTCACAAGGGACCACACTGAAAGTCTAAAGGTATAAGGAGGGGCTCATTAGACCACTCCATCCCTGACTGCAGGAAGTGCAATGGGAACTTGCAGGAAGCACGCCTTCTGGTCAGGAAGTCTGAGGACTAAAAGAGTCTAAGTGCTATTAGGTAAGTGCGTCCCAGGATATGGAACCCAGGAAGAAAAGGGGACTGGACTGATGGATTAAAAGACGTCCTGCTTGCTACTTAACAGAGAGATAGTCAGCTACTCTGGGACAGATTATCAGTCAGACTTGGAACTATTTGTATGGTCTGTCTTTTTTTGTGTTTTTCCCTTTCAATTTTGGAGCCAGTCTATACAAGATAGGGAAGGTAATGGTACCAAATGGGGGTGTCAGTGGTGAGTCAATAACGACTGGGACAGGGGAACAGGAAGGGTTCTAAAATTGATAGTGAGGAGGGTGCAGTGTCCCTGGTTCTGTTTGATCAAATGAAATGTATCTGAGAGGAATTTCTGAGAGGTGAATGATGGGTAAACATGATACTTGGGCAGGAGGAAAGGAAAAGAGCAAAGAAGAAGAAAACAGAAATTTTATATAGGTATATATATATATGCATATGTATGTATGTAATTCATAAAGTTGTAAAGATAGGTGTGTTTGTCAATGTGCATGCGTGCACACACATACACATCTAAATACAAGGAGGAAGCAGGTGGCCTTTTGGTCTCTATATCAATCTTGCCTCAGGACAAGAACAGATTGCTCTAATAATGTGGCACTGTATCACATTGACCTTCTCAATACGATCACTGAAGGCTACATGGGTGCATAAGCAAACGTGGTGAAGAAATCTGATGGTGAACAGCTATTAAGAGATATAGTGTCTGAGGTATTAATGGCTTGAAGTGGTCAGCTATCAGGGAATCAACAAAGCCCAAATGGAAGAAGTATAGCAGCCCGGGGTGATCATGATGTATCCAAGGGATACAGCCCGGGGTGATCATGATGTATCCATGGGAATAGGAAGCAGAAGTTCAAAAAACAAATAATCTAATTGACATGAAGGAGGGTGGACACCATGGAGACCCCAAACCCACCTGCAAGATATTTGGGCAGTCCCTCCCCAAAGGCCCACAAGGAAGGGAAGATAATTCTAGGTAGCGGTATAGCAGTAATGAAACACATCACTACCATCTAGTTCTTTCTTATCTCCTCTCTTTACTACTATGGTCTGTGTTTTACCTCATTCATCTGGTTAGACCTGCATGTGTTCATTTGTATAACTAAGACTGCTGGATGCATGAGAGCCAAGCTAGATAAACCTTCAGAAACAGTAGGGTGTAATGGTTCCCTGAGGGTCTAGGATGGGGGAGGGGAGTGCCATGGTGGAGATGATTGCAATGATGACTGTGCAATTCCATTTGAGGGGAACAGACAACAGTTGAAGGTGAACAGTTACATCTAATGGTGTAAGATATGGAAAATAACAATAAAAACATAATAATGAGGGTCCCTGCGGAGTAGGGTACGGAAGGGAAGGGACAAACAAGCTGATATCAAAGAGTTCAAGAATGAAAGTATTTTGAAACTCATGGTGGTACATTTGTATAATTATACTTGACCTAATTGAATTGTGGATTGTTACAGAGCTCCCAGTAAAATAATGTAGAAAATATGTAAAAAATATGATCATTTTCCATGTATTTTTGAAGCATCTTTGTATTTTGGTATCTAGCCCATAGTAAAGCACTCAATAAATATGAACTTTTCTCTGAATTCCCTGTTTAAAAGATCTCAGGAATCTTACCCACTTGAAGAATCTTCCGATATCTCCTTCACTGTTAAGCAGAAGAAATAAAATTACAATTTAAATCCATAATAGAAAAATCTAGGTCATTAAAAGTATCAGATCCTGATCTTTTGTTACACAATATTTCTATAAAATTACACCTAGAGACAATATTATACTGAGGTAAATAGTAATTATCCCGTTGGAGGTCAATTGATGAATTTTATGAATTCTCTCCTCTCTATATAGTTTATCCCTACAAGGAATGGAGAATGTGATTTATCAAAATTTCACACCCAAAACTCAGTTGCCATTTAAGCTTCTCAGACTCTTCTCAGACTTAGAAAATAGTATCACTGTTAGAATCAGTATCATAGCATGCTTGTTTCTGGATTTCTACCACAAGGGGAATTTGAGGAGAACATATTTATTTTGTTTTCACACAACACAGTTCCGTTAGCTCTGGAGTCTACATATGTGCAACACTCTACTTCTCAGGAAGATGAACCCTCTATTAGCATGGATGACAGCTAGATCTAGAATCATTTAGAAAGTTAAATAATCAGGTCAAAATCATCACATATGGGTATTATACCAAAAATTGAAGTATATGACAATATACAAAGCAAAGAAATTTCAATTGAGTACTTGGGAAAATAAGAAGTTGTGAATGCCTTATTTTATCAACTGGAATCACATGAGCCTCATAAAAGGTTCAACCATTCGTCAGGTTCTATCAACATACTATTTGCTACTGAAAATCTTAAGGCAGAATCCACATTTCAAGCTGGGCCATGATTGCTGTGCAGAAAGGAGTTCACATAGCAGGTAGGAAATTGCCATTCCTGAATAGGCCTGCTGCCAGGTTAGCCATTCGCTGCTGTTCGAGCAATAGGATTTCAAGAGGATTGCCATCATTCTCAAAATGAGAAGACTCCTTCACTGTGCCCAAAGTGTTTGCTCAACTCAGTTTATGCTGGACCCCTAAAATCCCTGTGGGAGTCTGCAACTGTGGTGCATCCTAAGAAACGGCACCGGCACGACCAGTCCCCAGTCAAAACCTTGGGCACCAGAGTCTCTGCAAGAAACCTTTTCACATGGTATTTCCTCATTTTTGGATGGCAAAATTAACTCCACAAGGAGAGGGTTGTCAGCAGCTTATGCCTGGTTTTCCTCTAGACGTCACCCTTTGGCCATTTCCTTTGACTTCTTTTGCTGTGTCTTCTTGTAGTTAATCACATCCACCACTATAGCTATATCTTACACCCTGTGCAACCTACGAGTTCATCACTAAACCTAGGAGTAATTTGAGAACCTCTGGTTCAATTACATTCTATGAATTTTTTATTATTTGGTGTAATATGCTATACTTAAATTATGAATGAGAAGGTATTTTCACAGCATACCGACTGGTTTCGTTGTCTTCTTTAAAAACTGTAAGGGGAACCTCTTTTGATCTGATTTCACTGAGGAAAATGACACAACAATGCTCAAATTAATGTAAGCCAAGCAGCAACCCTATTGTAAACAATATGAATGACAATTAATCCTGTTAATGAAAATTCATTCTACTGTAAGGAGGGTCTTGTAAAGAACGTGGATTCATAAAACAATTTTATCCAGCTAAGCAGAGCTTAATTGCTTTTTATAATAGTTAGGTGTCAATAAGCTAAGTCAAATCATTGTAGAAATATACTGCTGACCAAAGAGTTCCTTTTTCAATTGTGTTCTTAAATTCTCCTAAAACTAACGTCAACCTTTACCTATCAGTGGCAGTTACTGACAAACTGCATTAGTCACCTTATGTGGTGTCAATTTAAGGATTAAGAGTGTAGGGCTGGAGTCTAGGCTGTCAATCTGGAGACAGCCAATGAGACTTCTGTGGGCATGGTCTTCTCCTGAGAATGCTGGGAAATCTGGTACTTCCTCCTTGGAGGGGGAAGACACCCCCCTCTCTCTCTGCTATTCCCAGGGAGACATTGCAGAAGACAAGCCTCATGAATGAAACCGGACCTGTGAAGCCGGAGAAGCCAGAGAGACCCCTGCCAGTGCTGAGATGCTTATAACTCCACTGGGACCAAAGACTTTCTACCCACTGGCTTGTGACTGTCCTGTATTTGCCTTCATTGCATGCGTTTTGTGAGTCTGAAGAGGACTTTATTGATTGATAAGGGACATATGGGCTAATATCGGATTTATGGACTTGATCTGGACTGGGTTGGGATGCTTTCTCCCTGTTCAATTGCTCTGGAGTATAAACCTCTTTCTTATACACATATGTGTGTCCATGGATTTGTTTCTCTAGTCTCCCCAGACTAACACATTACAGTTCTTTGGGAGTGGAGTACTGGAGAAAAAAAATCCTAGTTGGAAAGTAGATGTTTCACTTCTGGTTTGTGGTAGTGTTTCTTCTCTGGATAGCCAGAAGTCAGCTATATCCATGGAGTTTATTAAGTTGTTTTCTGGAAAGAATATGGGAAGTTAAAGTTTTGATTATTATGTTTGGATGTATTCACTCTTTGGGTATTCCTGTTTTAAATGGTGGAAATGAATGTGATGAATATATAACTTGAGCTCAGGGGTAGAAATTGCCATTTGAATTTCTCAGAAACCATGGTGCTTAAGGAAAATGGCTGACAGAAAGCCTGGATCAGTTTTAATGCCTTCAGGGACCTAATCCCATCTGTTTGTATAAATAGAAGAGTTTAGATAAGGATTTGGATAAGCTAAATAAGGATTGAACTTGACTATTTTAAGAATTGAGCTTAGTATCTGATTCTATTTTGTTTGCACTTATTTCCTCTGTTTGTTATGGATATAATGATTGATAGAAATGATTTGGCGAAGTATAAAAAGAGAACTTGTAAGCCCTCTTGCCTCAAGCCATTAATTGGATCATTAGATGGGTTTAGGACACACCAGCAGAGAAGTCTCTGAAAAGATAAGGGCTACCCAGTACTTTGGAGTACTCAGGACATTTGTATTCCAGAATTGCCTGGGGACAAAATTGCAGATTGAAGATATAAAAAAAAAAGAAGAAGCAACTCTTCTAATTAGAAGTTTGAACTCTAGTAGTCTTTGTCAGGAGCTGGATAAAATCTGGAATCGTGAAGAAAACTCCTCTTTGGGCATGAAGCCTGTGGGCACGCTGAAATATTTGCTAGGTGACTACCTGGATTCACTTGTTGAGTTGAAGTGGGAGAAATGGCAGCAATAAAGAGAGGGGTTGAATTTGGCCACTGACACCTGTGGACCTGGTTTACAGGAACCAGAGGAGTAGACAAGAGTCGGTTGACTGGTCTGAAGTTCATGACCTAACACAGGAGCTAGCGTTGTTGAGAATTTGTGATGCAGCCATGGTCTTAGGCAAGGTGACCAATGGACGCCCTTGTGAGGCTAAGGAAGGGCAATCTATATTGAGTTGACCAGAACCTGACCAGATGAAGAGGTTGTGAGCCTGTGAACTGGCACATATTGCTGTTGATTTTGTGGGTGGTCTATCCTGATTTGACTTTGCTTTTATGGATGTGGATTTCACAAGATTCCAACTGGAATGAAGATTCTTCACCTCGAAAAATATGACTGACTCCTCAGAGCACTGAGTTAATGTAAGTGGGTAACATAGAAATTGGATATCCAAAATTGGGGGGCAAAAGGCATGAAGTGGTTGGCTTACAAATTTCATAGGTTGGGAACAATATATGCATAGGATTATAGGATTAAGGCATAGGTGTTATTTAACTGCAATTGTTAGGCAGAGAGTTTTTGTTTGGCTCACTTATAGATTGTAATGTTTAAATGGGTGTGGCACATATTTAATTGTATGCTTTTTAATTTTACCCGATTAGGCACAGAAGTGGTTTTATTTTTTGAAAATTATATATGGTGAAAGAGTTTTGTGAAAGTATTAAATTGACAAGGGGTGGTCTGTGGTAGTCACCTAATTTGGTGTCAACTTAGGGAGTAAGAGTCGGGAAAAAACAGCACCATTTTTATTTTTTAAATGAGAATACTTTAAGCAAAACCAATGAGAATAATAAGAAAGAAAAACTATTGAGAATGATGAAATGCGCACAAAAACAATTCAGCCGTTGTAAACTGAACAAATTGAGCATGGAAACCTCTTGCTTAATATACCCAGGCAAAAAGACCCTAATGGACTGACCGTAGTCCACGTTTTGGTGACGAGGAAATGCTGTTTTGATTATGGCAAATGTCTCATCTCCCTAGATCTTGCTTTGGTTTCCTATCATCTTAGTTTTCTAGGATGGGTAAGCAAACTAAAGCCACATACCAATTGCACTCTGCTGCCTGGACATGTAAATGGTGTTATTTGATTGGACAGCAACTAGGCCGACATCTCTTCGATGTTTCTTTGTCGTGAATGTTGGCACATGTCTACAGCAGAGTTGAATGGATGTGACAGAGACTGGAGAGCCAGACAATTTCTAGAAGTTTTACTACCCGGTCCTCTACAGGAAATCTTCACTGATTCCTGCTGGATACCACAGCAGAGTGCTACATCTTTTCCTGTGACTCCCGCCTCAAAATACTTCAATGGGTTCCTGCAGGAAATAGTGGTGACTCCCTATCTAAGAGCTACTCCTGACTCTTCTGTCTTAATTCAGAACCACAACTTCTTTTAGAAAGAAGATTGACCCCAAAGAAGATGGTTCCAACCCAGCCCTAAACAGAACAACTATCACTTCAAGACAGTCACAGTCATGACATGTTCTTCGCCAGTGACAGAATTAGGAATGAGCATGTGACGCTCCCCAGGCAATGAAAGGTGAGTGGAAGTGTGGTGCAAGGTTCTGAGTTGATTCCCTGTTTCAAAGAATCATGGAGAAAGGCAGCCCTTCCTGCCTTTGGGTACTGTCACGTGAGAACTGGAAACTTGGTGCTGCTTAGGAGAGGAAACACGGACACAATTCAAAGGCAGGCCAACTCAAAGAGGGAAACCACCCAGATCTCACTAGCAACCACACGCCACTCAAACCACTCCAGTTCCCCTACTGTTTTAGCCACTGCTCAGTAGGCAATCTACTATTTGTAGGGGAAGGCATTCAACTGATAAACATCCCGTGGCCTCCAGGATTGAATAGTCTTCCCTTAGCTTGCCTTGTTTCCGTAGTCTCCTCATTCCCAAACTCTGCCACATCATGCTTTTGTACCAGCAAACCTGAAGTGCTCAATCATGCACGGTCATTCATGCATTTAGCCTTTTGTACTCGTTCCTATCTGTGAAGGATGCAAACTGCTTAGATGTTCCTTTCTGCCAAACACTGTGGGTTTGTCCCTTCAGCTCACAAACTTGTACTCTGGTGCTCTGCCGACCTTAAATTCTACCCACGTTTTTCAAAGCTCCTATTGCTTCAGATGAGTCTGGCCCTCAGAAAAGGCTCAGTATAATACATAGATAATTCTAAGTATAAACTCCTGGACTCTATCTTGCACTGAGCGAGCAATGAATAAACTAGGATAAATATAAAATGACATCAATAGTAACTGGAAACTGGATGGTAAGATCTGTGTGTTTAAAATATTTGTATTCTAGAACAGGCTAATAGTACCTTAAAAACACTTCATAGTGTTTCAGAACATAAGGTGCCTACAATTAACGTATGCCATGGTTCTAACTTCTAGACTATTCAAAGTGAAAATATGTATACATGCAGTTTATACACTAATTTTTAAAACTGCTCTTTTATTATTACAACTTCTTGGCTCTTCATTTCTTTATCTATGGTACAGGCCCCAAGAGGAATGACATTTTAAGAAGTCTTACCTTTTTTTTCATACTCTTCAGGATGAATCTTTTTATACTCTTTTATATAGTTATTTATAATTTCTTTATACCTATGTAGTGAAAAAGGAGAAAATCTTTTAATTTTAATATTGATATCATGGACATTTACCAACCATATGACACCGTCTTAGAGCATTTCATAGTCAGTACCAACTCAGAACTCTAGCCCACACACTGCAAAGTTGCCACATTTTTACAAAACAAAATGCACACATGCACACACATACAACACAACACCACACCTGCAGCACACATAGGAAACGAATATGCAAAGAGTTTGTGCACTTTGGAAAAACAGTAGAAAGCACGCATTATTTGCACAAAAATGCACTGATATCCAGAATCTTGTACTAGGCATTTACTTGAAAAAGAACAAATAGTATGACTCTGAATTGATGGCAATACAGCTGAGTGAATTCACTGAAATTAGCAATGAGGTCATGGGCAGTTTCCTGAATTCCGAAGCAGTTCTAGCCCTGTAACAAACAGCAATAGACAAATGCGTTCCCCACCTACTCGTTCTTACAGCTGTCACTGCTCTTAGGTTTAACAGGAGCCTATGAAAGAGATGCTAGTATCCTTTTCATAAGGTTGTTGGGAAAACCCAGTGAGGTATTATGAAAAGGAAAACGGCCAGAGAAAGGGTGAATATGGAGGGATTGGTGCTTGAACTTCTTTGGGATTCATAGTACAACCCACTGTGTTTATGTGTACCTTTCCTTAGATTCTATATGCAAATGCTGCGTATTTTTCAGAAAACAGTATCAAGCTTAATGCTGGATATTAGCAGTTCCAGTCTTTGTTTGTTATATCAGGGCATCTCAGCAACTATGTGATTTGTGCATAAACTCATTTATCATGTGACCATATTAACTCAGTCATTACCATAGATAATATACTTCCCCACTACTATTATGAAAAGGGCACAGAATTAATAGAGGTTACAATCAATATGGAGCTACTATTTTGTTCGTTGCACACTGCAAGTCTCAACTCGCAGATACTTATTAAAATGATGCCTAATATCCACATTCCTGTTCAGCTGACTGGGAAGATGTAATTCTATTTTAGTAAAGAATAGTATTAAGTCATGAATGTAACTTGAATTTTGTCAATTGCACTAACACAACTAGATTCAGAGAATTAATCAAATGCCTGCCTTGTGCATCTAATTCTTAAATTATGCCCTCCTCCGAACACTAGAGGTAGTTTGAAAACAAGTCTTGTGGGAGATGTTCATTAGTGAAGGAAGCAGACCCCTTGTGAAAGCCAGGCTGAATGATGAAATCAAAGGCAAGTTGGCCCCACTATTCTAAGGAAAGCACAAGGTGTTTCAGGGGACAAAATGGGGCTTTGATATATAGATCTGTACCAAGGAAAGGAAATTCTAGTCTTTTCCTGCAACATAATTTGGTCTCCTTTGCAGCTTCCAGTGTTTTCTACAAAGAACTGCTGGAAAGAAGGTAACTTTGGGCCTGAGAGGGTGATTCGCTTTGGAAGGTCTAGGTGAGGATGTGGGCTCAGCCTGCTTTTGAGTGCCGGGGAAAGGATCAGTTTGAAAATGCTAGCAGGACCCACTGCCAGGGCAGAATGCTGGTTTTGTGGGCACAGTGGCTGAATAAGTAAGCATATATGAACTAAAAATAAATAAATAACTCTGGCATCTAAGTCCATGAGAGATCTAGATCAGCAAGTGCATCTTTGTGAGTCCTGGCCAATCAAGACTAGACTGCCAGGCCCCTTTTCAAGGGATGTAATTATACGAGAGGCAATAAAAACATAAGAGCAGAATGATTCCAATATCCTCCCTCAACCACCCCCACCGACTTGTCATAATCTCTGTGAACTCCTGGAGCTCTAGGAAAGCTCAATGGGAAGGGTGCAAGAGAGAGGGTCTACTGCTAAACCACACTGTTTCGGAATGCATTCATTCATAAGAAACTCAAAGAGATGGCTCTATTCTATCACACTCACAGGGGTTACATTTGAAATGTTAGGATCTGTAAGCATAAGCATCTCAGAAGCTTTAGCACCTCCCTCTTTCCCATAAGAACCTTGCATCTAGTGCTACTTTACACTAGCCTAGCCTCCCAGGGAGCTTTGTCTTTTGCTTTGTTTCTTGTGGTGGAATTTCGTTGCTATTCCGAGAGTCCCTGACCAAATTAAGTATCCACACCAGCTTTTGTATCAGAAGTTAACAGTTATAATGGTAAACCTTCGTGAAACTATGGTAAACACTTACGTGTTCATACCACAAAATTCAGCATAATCGTCTGCTCTCCAGCCATACATATCTCTAGCAAAGACATCAACGCCTTTATAAAATAGAATCCTTATTGTGTATTTTGTGACGTGCTTTACAGCAAACATGAGGGCCGTTCTAAAATAACAGAAACATGATTTAACAGAGACATAATTTCATCCTTAAGAATTGTGGGTATTCACACGACTAATTGATACATTTTCCCAAATGAACAACTTGCTAGTCTAAGTGAAATAGCCTATTTGCAGGTATTAAGGAACAGAAGCATCTTTGAAGGGCCAAATGGAAAATCTCCTCTCCCACTGGTGTAGTACACTGTAGACGTTACTCATTGAGAGTCTTTCATGGCAAGACACCCTGCTGGGGTCACTTAGCTGAAGTAAGTAAATAGCTTAAGGATGAGTTTTCTCATCTCTTCCCTACTCTGATGTACTGTGATTCAAAGTGGTCTAGCGATCAATTAAGTGAAAGTGTGAAACCATAATATTAATAACAATGACGATGAAACCAATAGAGTCTCCAAAAATGAAACCCACTCCCATGGAGTTGATTTGAATGTATCGCTAGCCTCTCTGAAGGGTTTCAGAGACTAAATCTTTGTGGGAGCAGACAGCCTCAGCTCTGCAACCTAGCATCTCAACAATTACCCAGTAGGACCACTCGGATTTCTAAAAGTCTTCGTAGTGGCAGCTCATAAAGATGAGCAGGAGGCTACACATATCCTCTTACACCTAATCTCTGTTTTTAACTTCTGATTTTTATCGTGCCTTTCATCAAAATTTACACAGCAGTTCTTTGCAATGTGTTCAGTGACATTTTATATGTCAACACACGCATATGTCATCATTCTTTCAATCCAGTTCTGCTAATTCTGCTCCCAGTACTCAAGTTTCTATATAAAGGGCACAGGTCTAAAAACACCAAACAAAAAAAACTCAGAGGTTAAAAAGTTTAATATTATGTCATAAACTAATCATAGACCATGTCCTTGTGCACCCCTTTGGGTTAACCTAAAGTCAGGTGCCCCCCACCCCTCCTAACTAAAGGAATCTACATGACAAAGGAATATAAATATTCTTCCTGTGGTGCAGTCAGCATAAGTGTTTCCCTACTCGCATGGTGATTGGTAGGGATGTGTGCACTGGACATAAATCATTGCAAATTAATCATCTTATAATGTAGTCTTTCTGATCTGATTGTCAATTCTCCAGTACACTCGAAGACAAAGAACTACTGTACCTTTTTTCCCTATCCACAGCATGTACATCTGCGTGATTCCGTACTAGAAACATCACCATATCCTCATTGTTCTCATTGATGGCAAGTAGCAGTGGTGTGAGGTCATGCTGGAAATAGGAAAAAAAGCAATTTATAACTTCCAGAATATGTATGTATTTCTAAACTGAATTGAAAACTGGGCAGCAGGTTCTCCCAGAATGAGTCAAAACAGCGTTCATAGGGTTCCAATTCATACCCCGCACAGGTGTGTTCTAAGCACGTTTCAATGTTTCTCAGCCATCAGTGGATGCCCGCGGGCAAGTTCTCTCCACAGTGCGCTTGCCGTTCCTTATGTGCCTTTTGTCTTGTTCTTTGGGGAAATGTCTTCAGAGATTGATGCACTAAACCCCTTGCTTTGTCCACATTTTCCAACTGAAAGGGCTTATTACACTTATCCAGGATGATCGATACTTCCTGGGTACATGAAATACAACTTACAGTTTTGAGGCTTCCCATTTGTGTCTGACCTCGAGCCATTTCTGTGTAGCAGGGGGCCACTCTATGGAACAAACCCACACTGCCTGCTTGATAGAAGTCACACCAATTTTGTCATCTTAAACAGATGGCATAGATATGAGATCATTCAAGTTAGCAGTGGGGAATGAGACAGGAGGAGTGAGAGACAGCTGGCTGGGCCTGGAGCCTGGGTGTGATCTGCCATGCTTGACACTTGGTTTGCAGGAAAACCCAAAAGAAATAACCAATGCCCACCTCATGCCTGGCACTATGCAGCTGGCAGGAAATTCCCTTTGAACCCAAAGGATGTTCTATTGTTTTTCTTTTTTGTTGTTGTTTTTTTTAAACGAACTTGTTTGCTGATAAAACTCTCAAACCCATTTCAATTTTAATTTTGTCCTCCACTTTTTCTTTTTTAAAGTCACACAATCCACTATTTAGGTTTGAAGGATAAACCATTTGTAGGGTTTTTTTAACAAACCATATATGAAATTTTGCCAACCTGTCTGAGCTATGAATCTTAGTGGTTTGCGAGTTGTGGGACGATGAAAACATCATCCATGACATTGTCTGATGTATCATCAAATCAGCTGTAAGGAGATCAGGGAGGGAGGCAATATGCTTACACTGATCCAACCAGTGTTTTCAGGTCAGAGTCCTTTTATTCAGATGTGGTTTGCACCACCTTTTATCTTAGAAGCGATAAAACAAAGAAGTGAGCAAACAAAGGACCATACTACTATCAAGAAAGAGCAGGGAGCAAAGGTTAGTCCTGTCTGCCCGGGGTTCCTGCATTTAGAACTTCCTAGGGAGGGAAAGATTGATGTCATGTCACATGGCAATCTCCAAGGCATGCTGTCCTCAGAGAGGTTGAAAAGAAACAGGACTTTCTGCGTCAAGTGTGAGCCCACAGAGAGAAAAAGCCTCCCCAAAGGGAGTGCCTTGCATTTGGTCTTTCAGCTGGTTGGAGAGCAGTAGGTTGCTGACCATAAGCTCGGTGGGCAGTTCTAACCCAACAGCTCCTCCCAGCAAGATTTCAAGCCTTGGGAACCTTACGTGGGCTGACTCTCAGTCCAAAATGACTCAAGGACAGTGGCTTAATCTATGAGATAATGTTTATTGTGCCAACCTGGCTGATAAACAGGTGTGGGGTTAATTGAATGGCAGAGAGATAAATGGCTCAGTGAGCCTCGCCTTTAGAGTTCTCGGGTCTCTTGCTTTCTGATGTTTGCACCAGGCTGAAGCTGCCTTAGCCAGTTCCCTGCTTCAGCTTGCAAGGCTGACTTCCTGCAAGACATCACTGAGGAGCAGGCACATGGACCTACCCCGATGCATCCATGGGTGCTGGAGCAGACGTGTGGAGACCCCTGCCAGGGCTGAGATGCTGACACATTCACTGACTCGGCTTTCCTCCTGCAGAAGTCATCGTTGGGTGTGTTTTGTGAGATGGAGGAGGACTTTGTGGATTGGTGTCAGACATTTGGGCTAATGTTGGAGTTGTGGGCTTGGGCCGCACTGGGTTGGGATGTTTTCTGGATGTGCTCTTACTCTTTATATAAAGCTCTCTCTTACAGATATGAGTTTCTGCATTATTTGTTTACCTAATGTACCCAGACTAACACAATCTATGAAGAGAATAACTTTCTGTTTGTGGCATTTTGGGTAAAACCGTACTAGATAACTAATTCAGGTACATACGAACCTTTAGGAAAAGTTTGACCTTCAACAACTACATTCTATGTCCTCACAATACCTAATGGCAACTGAACCCTCTAGTGTTTCTGTTGGAAGTCTTTTAAAGTCTGATTTTCAGCAATTTCAAAATACAATTTGCATTTAGAGAAGGCTCATATTTTAAAACATATGTAAAATTGACGCTCTTTACATCACTAAATATAAATATATATTTCAGATATTTGATAAATACAGTTGCTTAATCAATACCTTGTTTCTGGCTTCGATATCAGCATCGTGAAACAGCAGTTTTTTCGCGATTGACACCTTACCACAGGCAGCATAGTGGAGAGCTGTATTCCCATCATAATCAATCATATTAGGGTCAGCACCTTTGAGTAACAGTAGTTCGGCACATTCTTTAAATTGGCATTGTACTGCCTGTCGGTGTTAGAAAAACAAAGGGAGTACAAATTGGAAGTAAACAGTCCATTCACTTACTAGCAAAACGTTTTAATTTTTTAGAGGAAATAATGTGTATTGGAAACTATGTGGAACATTTGGAATCCTATCTTTGATGGTGGAGACATGAGATGGTTTAACCACTGCGGAAAACATTTTATTGGTTTTCGAAAAAGTTACACAGAAATATCCCCTAGTTGACACATAGCCAAAAAGTACTTGTAAACAAGAATTCCAACACATACGTTCTTATACAACTGTGTTTATGACATTACTAGTAATAACCATATGATAGAAACTCCCTGAGTCACCATCAAGAGGTTAATGGATAAACAAAATCTGGCACAGCCATACACTGTTGAACACTATACAAAGACAAAGCAACATAAAATTCTAATGCACACCAATGAATGAATGACTCTTGAAAATGTTTTACTGTGTGAAGTAAGGTAGCCACCAAAGACAATAAGGTATGACCGTACTCACGTCAAACAGTTACATAGGAACGTACACAGAAACAAGAACTGAATCAGTTACTAAACAAGGGGATATGCCAGGAAATTTGGTAGACAGCCACTTGGAAAAGTAACTAGGAAAAAAATCCATATTTGTGCCTCTTCCAAAGAGAGGTAACCAAACAGAATGCTCCAAACTTAGAACACTCTCATTGATATGACATATATGTAAAAATTTTCAGAAGATCATCCAACTCTGTTAGCAGCAGTACACTGACAGGGAGCTGCTAGCGATACACCTGGATTTAGAAGAGCACCGGGAACATGGGATATCATTGCTGAGGTAGATGTATCTGGCCTCAAAACCCAGAACACCAGAAAGATGATTACTTTGATTGACTATGTCAAGGCATTGGTCTTTGTGGATCCTAACCAACTATGGATAACCTTGAGAAGAATGGGAATTGCAGACCACTTTGTTGTGCTCGTGTGGAGCTTGTACGTGGATCAAGAAGAAGTTGTTAGAGTAAAACAGGGAATGTTGCATGGTTAAAATCAGGAAAGGGGTGTGTCCAGGGTTGTATCTCTCACCATAGTTATTCAGTCTGTAGCTGAGCGAATCATCAGAGAAGCAGGCTTATTTGAGGAGGAATGTGACTTCAGGATTGGGGAAACCCTTATTCCTAAGCTGTAAGGTAGACGTGAGACGCTTACTGATGAAGATTCAAGATTGCAGCCTTCAGAATGGATTCAGACCTAAGGTGATATAGACCAAAATCCTCACTCCTGGACCAATGGGAAACATCATGATAAATGGAGAAATGGATGATGTTGTCAAGGATTTTGTCTTACTTGGATGCACAAGCAATGCTCATGGAAGCAGCAGTCAAGTGATTCAAAGACGAATGGCATTTGGTAAGTCTGCGGCACAAGAACTCTTTCCAGCATGTTTCTTCATGGACTAAGGGGCACCTGGCTCAAGCCACAGTATTTTCTATTGAATCATAGCCATGTGAAAGTTGGACAATGAATAACGAAGTTGTGGTGCTGAAAAAGAATATTGAAAGTACCATGGACTGTTAAAAAAAACCAACTAACCCATCTTTCTTGGAAGAAGTAGATGTGGAGTGCTTCTTAGTGGCCAGAAGAGGAAGACTTTGTCTGACATGCTTTGCACGTACTTTCAGGAGAGCACAGTCCCTGTAGAAGGAGGATGCCATGCTTGGTCACATGGAAGGGCAGAGAAACAGAGGAAAGCCCCAGACAGAATGGGTAGACACAGTGGCTACAACAAAGGGCACAGCCACAGGAACAATTGTGAGGACTGGGCCGTGCTTCCTTCCCCTCCGCAGAGGACAGCTACAATTTGGAAGCAACTCGATGTCACTGAACAACCACCACAACAAGGGAAAGGGAAGCAGAGAATCAACTTATTGTTTGATGGGTACAGAATTTCTCTTTGGGATGATCAAAAAGTGAAGGTTTTTGTTTTAAAAATTAAAAGGGTGATAGCAATGGTTTCAAAACCTTGTGGATAAAATAAATTCCACTGAAACACACTTACAAGGGCAAGTACACTTTGAGTACACTGTATCTACCAAAATAAACTTGTAATAGGGGACATTGCCCACATTTCACACTATAGTTAAATGAGATAGAGCCATGTTCATCCTGCAATCCAATTCATACTGCCACATACCTTCATTAGAGGTGTCCTGTTTTCATCATCGCAGACGTTATAGTAGCAGTTGTTGTTCAGTAAAACTCTTACGACTCCTAGGTTGCCATTGGCACAGGCCAGATGTAGGGGAGTCCTATAAAGGAGGACATTTTAGAAATGAACACAGCCAACTATTGCCAAATATAAAATTATTCAAGAGATGGTGAAGATAACAAAGTGTGTAATTCCCAGAACTTCAAATAAAAGACATGATTTTTTTGCTTCTGAAGAACATTAAATATTAGCTAGCTCCAATCATTTAATTCCTTAATTAAAGAGAAACATAAATCTACCCATCGATGTATATGTAAATCTATCTCTATATCTATATGCAAGCATGACCTCTGGATTCATCCCAAGTTGGGTGTGAATCCTATTCTATCACTCAATTATTAGCTACCAATCAGGGTTTCTGTTTCTCAGGGGCCTCAACAATAAAATGAGAATTAAAATAGTAATGACCTCACAGAACGCTTCGGTCATGTTGTACATAGAATATCTGCCAAGCATTGAGAACAATTTGTAACACGAAGAGAGGCTTAATAATTTCTCACAATATTTGTATTAGTATTACTCTGTACTAAACGAAAACAACATTTCAATTCATTTAAAAATGACACAATTGCAGATAAAACACCTGTGTACATCGAGAGAATTCACCAACCGGGAAAACATCTTTAGCAATGACACATCAGACAAAGGCCTTATTACTAAAGTCTACAATACTCTGGCTAGCTTCCCAAAAGAAAACAACTCTCAAAGATAGCCCAATTCAAAAAATCAGAAAGCAACAAGTGGGGAGACAGGAACTCTCATCCACTGCTGGTGGACCTGTAAGTATGTATAGCCACTAAGGAAACCAATCTGGCGATACCTAAAACAGATGGAAATAGAGTTACCATATGACCCAGCAACCCCCCTACTGGGCATATACTCAGAAGAGGCAAGAAACAAACCAGTCAGACATCTGTGCTCTGCTGTGCATTGCAGCACAGTTCCCATTTGCAAGGAGTTGGAAACAACCCACATTTCCATCAACTGAGGAATGGGAAAAAAAACTGTGGTACATACATACAATGGAGTAGTACGCATCACTAAAAAGCAGTGATGAACGTCTGAAGCACATGGCCACATGGGAAGAACTGGAGGAAATTATGCTAAGCGAAGTAAGCTAGGCACAAAAGTACAAGTACACCATGATTCCACTGAGGTAGGTTTAAAAAGTGCAAATGGGGCATAGGGGAAAAGCTACTGTATACAAACATTCCTGGGGAGAGGACCAGGTAGTATGGTAGGGACCAGACCAAATCCAGGGATATATTTGGTAGCCAACTAAAAAGGAGGGGAGAAAGGGGAAAAATGACACAATTATTTCTACTTTTCAGATACTTAGAAGGAATTAGCAATAGTACTGTCTTTCAGTGATTCTAAGGTGCTCATTTTCTCACATCTGGACAACTTACACACTGGAATGCAACATGTAACTGATGGTGTCTTACAGCGATAATCAGCAGGATTCTGACAAGTGTCTTATTGATACACAAAGTAGGGCATCTTATAATCCAGGAGACTTTACATTAAATGAAATACACGAAGTAAGTCTATTAGATACTGTATTGGTAACTGCATGGGAGCCTCTTTTTTTGCTTTAATGTTGCTTTTTCCTCCAATACCATTAGCTTCTTACACAACTGATGTAGGTTCCCAAATGTTAATTAGCACACTAGTTTAGCTCAAACACCTGACAACTGGACAAAATCATTAACTAGAAAACAGGAGCTCCAAGAAGAGCAACATAGTTTGTACTGTATACAGACAAAATGGCGATCCTAAGTGTTGTTTTAATTGAAAAACTGCAGGTCTAAACAGAGCGCATCTGACAATTCAACAAAGTAAATACTCCTAGGCTTTTGTTCTTACAAGTGGTAGGTTCACGTTAGCTGGGCTTATAAAACATTTTTGCGCTGAGTTTCATTGTTACAAATTATAGATATTTTAATTAAAAACATGAATTCATGCTGAAACACTGCACAAAAACTCTGTGGACAATCATCCTGGAACCAGCCCCAGACAGTGTCACACCATGCGGTCCGCATTACGCCTGTGACTTCGGCCCTTGGGCGGCCTGCCGCACTGTCCCCATTACCTGAGGTGCTTATCTCGTAAGTTTAAATTGGTTTTCTGTTGCAGAAGAAGTTGCTCTACTTTCTTCACCTTCCCGGACCAGGCTGCGCGGTGGATTTCTGGCAGATCCTGGACTTCGATCTTATACCTCGGGTCGGTGATGATTTCTTCTTCCAACCCTGGTACAGGGGGGTCCCATGTGATGGGGTTGACGGGCACCGCCCAGGTTTTAACTTTGAACCCACAAAAGCCTTTGATTGCATCCATAACCGGCTCCAAAGCCCCTCTCACGGAGAGTCCTGCCACTGACACGAACGGTCAAGCAGCAAGTGAAGCTAAGCGGAACAGCGCACGCTCATGTCACCAAGCCGGTTGCTATGCAAGCGCTCTGACGTCAGAGGCACTCAACCGACATCCTGTAACCCCTCCCCATCACGGGACCCCGCCCCCACTCCTCCCCGCCTGCCCTTCAAGTCAGGCATGGGCTGGATGGTGTTTGATTTGCATTTTATATAAAAATATTTTTAATATCTGTTGCATATTCCAAACTTTTCCCTTGTGCTTTTCAGTATGTTCTTGGCACCATTTTCTCTACTTGAGGTGAAACTTCTAATCACCGTGCCAAATTAAAAATCATTTTTTGGGACATTTTGATTGAAATTGAGTGAGGAGAACTTGGCTTAATTGGGAGTCAGTCTCTTGATCAGATTTCACACAAAGTTGCTTCAATAGGTTCATGGAACACATTTCATTCCATTTTGCCGTGACCTTCTTGAAGTCCCCACATCATCAAGTCTCTGAATTGATTGAAATATTTTGTCCGTTAGCTTTGATGGGAGAAAGGCAGCGCTTTCTGCCGCAGATTTAATCTCAGAAACTCACAAGGGCAGTTCTATCCTATTCCATAGAGTTGGTGTAGTTTGTTTTGTGTGGTGTGTCTGTGTATCCTGTTCACTTTTGGATGTGTTTATCTCTGGACTTTGTCATGTTTTTAATTGATGCTATTTTTTCAAGACAACTTGGGAATAACTGCTATGATTTCTGTGCATTTATTTTATACACAGAGTGAAGAACTTTTGAAAAGTACAATATTGTGATATGAAGTTGACAGGTTCGACAATTAGTCATGGAAAGCACAAAATGGACAATAGAAATTACAACACAAAGTTTCAGTGTCAAAGAATGGTATGATCTCGATTAAAAAAAAGGATGTACAAGACAAGATGGGCTTTTTATTGAAGGGCAAGGGGATTGTGAGCAGTTTTAAACATCGAATATGCCCGGTTTTCCTTATCTTGAGAAGCAAAATTAACTTCTCTAAGTGTTGGGACACAGTGACATTTTCTCGGGATGAGTATTGGCGCCATCGGTTTCTCGAAAGGTGCGGTGACTTGGCAGCAATGCAGCCTTAAGTAACAGGTAGGAGCAGCAGGTTGATTAAGTAGTTAAATCGGGATCTTTAGGGACAGGCCCGAGGGAACCTACACTATAGACAGAGTGAGAGTAGTGTGGCCTGGTCTGGAGCTGGTTAGCCCTTCTTATTTGCTTGGGCAGGGGAGGTGGGGGTGGGCTCTATGCTTTCTGTTGTTTTTAAGTTGTTGACCCTGATCGGCTGGGAATCATCAGTTAGGCAGGTCGTGGCTTTCTCTGCCCTCTCACAGGAATCCTTATAGGATACTTGATCAACTATGGTCTCGCTCAGGAGGAGTTTACCTCGATGTCAGCAGCTTAAGTGACCAGCTGCTCCTTAGGAGAAAACGAACACTTGCTACTCTCATAAAGGTTTAGTGTCACTTTAAATCATTTTGTCCTTGGATTTGAGTTTTATTATTTAAAATCCATGAATCATATAGACTGGTATTCTTTGACAACTCACTTACATGGATGCTTGTTGATGACGAACTTTAAGGTCCCAGATAATATTCCTTCTGATAGCCAGGTACCACCTTGTTTCTTTACCACACTTTGCTATAGCATTCATAGCTTCATGATCTCTTCATGAGGGCAACAATCAATAAGGACAATCAAGACTTTTTTTTTTTTCAGATTGGGGGGAAAGCCAAAATCCATTCAGTATCCATGGTTTATATATTTCTCATTTACCTTAGAGATCTCACTGTCATATAAACATTATCAATCATACCCATGGGTAAAAGGTAATTCTATTAACCCACTGTCAGGTTCCATCAAGTTGGTTATGACCCATAATGACCTTAAGGACAGACAGAAAGAAACACTATCCATCCCTTGGCCACCCCCACAATTTTGTCCCGTGCTTGAGCCCACTGTTCCAGCAAGATGAAGTTGTACCATCTTGGCTCCAAGCAGCACTCTGGCCATACCTTTTCCAAAACAAATGTTTGTGCCTTTAACAGAACAATGTTCAATATTTTCAATATACTCCACCAGTAGTAGAATTCAAATGAATCGATTCTACTTCACTCTTCCTTTTTCAATGTCAACTTTGACATGCATGTGAGGTGATGAAAATTACCATGGCTTAGTTCAAACACATATTAGACTTCAAAGTAACATCCTTGAATCCTGCTTCCAAGGATACGGATTGTGGAGACCAGCACAACAGAATACTAGACAACTGACATCACCGATGACATCCCTTGTTCCACGTCCTATTCTTGAACCTGCAGCAGCTACCTATCTGTGAACTATTGTTGGATGATCTTCAGCAATCCTTTCTGTGGCATCAATGATCTTGATCTCAATTTGAGCATTCTCTTGGATCACTTGTCTTTAGAATCAGTTCAAATTTGGATCTCCTAAGGTCAGATGGCCAAGTAGCTGTCTTCCAAATTTCTGGATGACTGGGTGCTTCCAGTCCTTCATCAAATGGAAGCATTTCAATGGATATTCCATCAATTCCTGGAGATTTCTAATTGGCTAATGTTTTCATGTAGCTTGACCCTCATCACCATTGAGTCTTGCATCTATGCTAGCTCCTGAAATGGTGGGATGTTGACTGGTTCTTGGCAAAATGACTATATCATTTCACCTTCTTTGTTGACTGCCACATCATTCAATATCTTTCCCATAGAGATTTATGTGTGTGCCTCTAAAACAACCCCTTTTGATTCATATGTGCTTACTGTGGCTTGCATGCCCGCAATTATATAAGGCCATGCGAGAATACAAGACAGCCTCATTCTAGTTCCAGTTTCGAGTAGAAGAGGTGAGGCCTTGTATGTTTTGACTCATGTCCCTTTAATGTACCCCTCAATTACACAACTGCCTCTTAGAACCCATCTGGATCCAACAGAAGTTGGTAAATCCTTTCATGATTTAAAGAACAATAATAAAAGGTAGACTTAATTGCGAAAAAAGAACCATTTCAGCACTCTTCAAAACCTACTGAAGGGATACAACACATTAAGGAGCGTTGATTCTTTGAGACTACTGATGTCTATGAAAAACCCTGAGTTGTGTGCTGGTCTTGAGTGGAGTTGCTCCTATGTCAACCTAGGTGACAGCAGTGCAGTGGATTCAATCTAGCCAAGATGACGCCATGTAAACAAGCAACCCATATACTTTAGGTTCACCAGTGACTGGTTCAGAGTAGAAGCTGGAGATGACCCAAGCTAGTCACATCCCTGATTAACAGAGTTTTTACATGCCCCTGAAAGAGTCTCAAGAAGCACAGAAGGTGGCCAGGCAGTATTGGAGAGAGATTCCTCACTGCCCTGTTACTCCCTGATTTGCAACTTTACATTTTATAAAGCTCTCGCTTATTTTTAAAATGCGTGAAAATCACACAGAGAGAGACATACAGAAAATGGCCAAGCACAGTTGAAAACAACCTAAACTTGGAATGTGCTTGTTATATTCCCAAACCTATCAGATTTACCAGTGGAGGTAAATTCCCTTTCAAATTCCTTCTGGGGCCTGCCCCTAGTTCCCGGCAGAGATTTTAACCCCTCCAGTTCTAGTCCAGGACCTTGTTCTAACCCAGAGCCTCGCTCTGCCCAGCCTCTGCCCTTGAGAGCAGTTGGCCTGGTGAGAGATGAAGGGGAGCAAGGTCTCCAATATTGGCCTTTCTCCACTAGTGATTTGTATAACTGGAGGTCCCAGAATGCTAGGTTTTCTGAGAATCCTCAGGATCTTATTAACCTCTTAGATTCTGTTCTGTTCACACATCAGCCCACCTGGAATGATTGCCAGCAGCTTCTCCGCATGCTCTTCAATACAGAAGAGAGAGAGCGAATCCAACAGGAGGCTAGGATGCTGGTACCGGGTGAAGATGGCCAGCCCACAATAAACATTTGGGTAATCGACTGGACATTTCCCCTGGAAAGACCTGCATGGGACTTCAATGAACCAGAAGGTAAGGAGAGGCTCCAAGTTTATCGCCAGGTTCTCATGGCTGGTCTCCAAGCGGCATCAAGGAAGCCAACTAATTTGGCCAAGGTAGGTAATGTGAGGCAGGATCCCCAAGAAAGTCCAGCTGTGTTCTTAGAATGCATGATAAAAGCTTATAAGCTGTATACCCCCATAAACCTAACATCAGAGCAAAATAGGGCTGCAGTAATAATGGCTTTTATTAATCAAGCCACACTAGATGTCAAAAGAAGGTAGAAAGGCTGGGAGAAAAAGCCTTTGAAGGATTTGTTGGAAGTGGCAGAAAGTTGCAGAAAGTAGAAAGGCTGGGAGAAATAAATTTGAAGGATTTGTTGAAAGTGGCAGAGAAGGTCTATAACAATAGAAAAACCCTGAAAGAGAGGAAAGAAAGACAGTGAATGGAAAATCAAAAGTTCCAGGAAGGAGAAACAAATTAAAAATAATTAGGGAAATTGCCCAGGTATTGGTGGCAGCTACTGTGAGTGAAAGGGAAAACAGGGACACCCAAGGAAATGTGTTAATAGAAATGGGAGGCCTAGGCTAAGAAAAGATCAGTGCAGTTACTGCAAGAAAAGAGGGTTCTGGGCCAGAGATTGTCTCAAGAGAAAAAGACTTTTGAAAGAAATAATATGGTGCTGGCATTGTCAGGAGGACGGACACTGGGTTGACCGGTGCTCAAATCTTCATAAGCCAGCACGTCCCCTATTTTATGCGGGTGGGGGGGGGGTTGGGGGGGAGCAGGACCTAGAATGAGAAGGTTGGGGTTCGGAACCCCTCCCCGAACCCAGGGTAACTTTGTTAGTAGAGGGGAAACGCGTTAATTTCTTGGTTGACACGGAGGCAAAACAATCGGCCCTCACCCATGACAATGAAGAACTGTCGTCTCGTATCAGCTGGGTGCAAGGTGCCACGGGGACCAACTGTTATGATGGACTTCTAAGCGCAAAATGGACCACAGCGTGGGTCAAGTAAGTCACCCGTTCATGCTCATCCCTGAGTGACTGACACCCCTGCTGGGAAAAGACATTTTAACCCAGTTAAATGTCCAAATATACTTTAAAAATGGACAAGTCTACTTGACAGGCTCAAAATGGCAACTTTTAACCACTACACACCACCAACCAGGACAAATATCAGTCCTCACAGTAAAAAGAAACAGAATTCATAACTGCTGAAGGAAAAATAAAAAATAAGACTGAGGTGCTGCAGCTACTGGAAGCTGTAACACTGCCAAAAGCTGTGGCAGTGGTGCGCACACCCGGCCGTCAGAAAAAGGAAGACTCCATGGAAGCTAAGGGCAATCGTGCCACAGACAAGAAGGCAAGAAAGGCTGCGGTTCAAGAGAAGGAAGGAGATGCACCTGGAGAACCAGGTGGGCAGGTATGCCTTGTTAAATTTTCTCTTCCAGGAACTGGGTCCATTCCAAATGTACCCGGCTACACAGCTGAAGAAGAACTGTGGGCCAAACCAAAGCTACAACCCCTAGCAGGAGAGGGCTCACCGTGGCTAACGGCCCAGGACAATCTTATCTTCTCCGCTGAGATGAGATGAGAGAGGCTGTATAATTTACACAGTACTACTCATTTGGAAAAAATCAAGATGCTGCAATTGTTACAAACTGCCAAACTACAGTTCAAAGGCCAAGGGCTAACTGCAGATCAGCTGGTGAGCCAATGCCATGTCTGCCAAGAAATGAAACCAAATAAAATTATATGTGTGCATCAAGGGGTTAGAAAAAAAAGTAAGCAACTTGGGCTACATTGGGAGGTAGATTTCACTGAAATCAAGCCAGGCAAATATGGCTATAAGTACTTGTTAGTTTTCATTGATACTTTTTCAGGTTAGGTGGAGGCTTTCCCAACTAAAAAGTAAACAACCCTGATAGTAGCAAAGAAGGTGTTAAAAGAAATAGTTCCAAGATATAGAATGCCTCAAACAATTGGATCCGATAATGAACCTGCTTTTGTAAGCAAGGTCGTTAAACATTTAGCCCGGGCTCTGGGGACAAATTGGAAACTGCATTGTGTATACAACCCGCAAAGCTCTGGGCAAGTAAAAAAAAAATGAACAGAACTTTAAAGGAGACTTTGACCAAATTAGCCTCTGAGACTGGCAAAAACCGGGTGACTCTCCTGCTGTTTGCTATATTCTGTGTGCGGTATTCCCCCTACATGTTTAAATTAACACCTTTTGAAACTGTGTACGGTAAAACACCCCCCATTAGCCCTAAACTGTTCATTGGCCCTATGCTGGGCCTGCTAAGATATAAGGGGCTATGCAAGCCTTGCAGGGGGTACAGGCCAATGTTTGGCCCGCCATTGGGGCTGTTTGCCAAAATGCCATTGAGCAGGCGAATGCAGCTGGAAGTCAACATCAGCATTTGCCTAAAAATTGAGCCTGGGTTCAAAGGTTCCGTAGCAAAAATCTGGAAACTAAATGGAAAGGGGATCATGAAGGAAGAAACAAAGGCGGGTATCCATAAGTAAAAAACGGGTTTTATGCATGTGCAGGGTTTAGGACCGGAAAAATTAGGTGTGAATGTGGGAGAGTCTCTTTTTTGTGCAGCTTGGAAATGTGTCACTACCAATAATGGGGATGAAAAATGGCAGGTCAAATCTCTCTTCATCTAAATGTCTTATGTCCAACATTGTTCACGAACCAGGTATGCTCCTGACTGTAACCTGATACGTGTAATGTTCACAGAGGGGGAAAAAAGGTAACAAACAATGGGTTTCAGGACTTTCCTGGGGAATATATCTCTATCAAAGCCCATTATTTGACACCATAATACAATTAAAGCTAAAAATTTCCCCACTGCGGGGGTTGGAGGACCAAATCCAGTACTGGGAGGGGGACAGCAAAAGCAAAGACACCCTCACAAACTGTTGTCCCATCCTTAAACCCCAAAACCCTGGTAAAAATGGAAACTCAAGTAACCCCTAAAGTGTATGAGCTAGGGGATCCTCTATAAAAAATGCTAACAGCAGCATACGAGACCCTAAATCGCACTAACCCCAGTGCTACTGAGGCCTGTTGGCTATTCTATGATATCAGACCCCCATACTATGGGGCAGTAGGAATAGCTGCCCCTTTCAACTGGTCGAGTGCAGAGACCCCCTGGGTCTTGCAGATGGGATCATAAAGGCCCAGGACTGACACTCCAGGCAGTCACTGGAAATGGAATGTGCATAGGAAAGGTGCTGTCTAGCCACGTTCAGTTCTGCGCTAACATCTTCCCTTCTGTGGATACAAGGGGTAAAATAAAATGAATAGTTCTGGTGCTCAATAGGAAGTGAATGTGCTCTAAAACCAAACTAACTCCATGTCTTAGCCTACCAGTCTTTAATAAATCAATAAAGTTCTGCATCATGGTGCTAATATTCCCAAAAGTTATTTACCACCAGAAAAGTAATATATGACGCATAAACAAGGGGTATGGAAAATACCAAGATGACCAGGTAGAGGCGAGAACCCTTCACAGCAGTTAACACTGGCTACTCTTTTTGGCCTTGGGGCCATAGGAGCAGGAACCGGCATCTCATCCTTGGCAGTACAGCACCGAGGATTTAATACTTTAAGGGCAGCCACAGACGAAGATATAGCTAGAATAGAAGAATCTATCTCCCATTTTAAAAAGTCACTAACCTCCCTGTCCAAGGTAGTGTTACAAAATCTCAGGGGACTAAACCTAGTGTTCCTCCAGCAGGGAGGGCTGTGTGCAGCCCTGGGGGGGAAATGCTGTTTTTATGCCGACCACACCAGAGTGGTAAGAGAGTCCATGGCTAAAGTCAGGGAAAAATTGGCCAGACAGAAATGAGAACATGAACAAAAGAAGAAATGGTTTAAATCATAGTTTAATAACTCGCCTTGGTTTACCACCCTGCTCTCTACGTTGTTAAGACCCCCTAATCATACTCTTGTTCATTCTCACTTGTGAACCATGCATTGTAAATAAGTTAATTGTTTTTGTGAAAGAACGCGTCAATACTGTCCAGCTAATGGTACTACTACAACAGTATCACAGGCTAAATCCAGACCCCCGTCTAATAATAAAAAAGGTACAGAACGTCACTTATAAGCAAAAGTACTTGTAAAAACATAAAGGGGGCAAAGCTCTAGAGCTCTGCATAGCATTAGGAAAAACGTGCTGTTTTTATATAAACTACCCCTGGACTAGAATAAGCCTAATGTAACCTGCTTATTTCTCGCTTCTGTGCACCTGCTTATTGCTGAATCATGTTGGAGTATGGTTACTCCAAATAGTGACAGCATAGAAAGGGGTTATGAGGGGTCCTGGTTTACAACTGCCAGCACTAGCACCATGACAGGCCATATAAAACCAAAGTTTGGGCTCTAATTTCAGATTCCTGGACACTGAAGTAATTCTGTCAGAGAAGGCATCACCTGTCCCAGACCAGTAGGAAGCAGCGACCACCATCCCCCAATTGACTAGTCAAGACAATACACGCGGAACTACTCGCCAACCACCACTGCACAACGCTGATGCCAGAAGTTTTCTCCAATAAGTTTAAAGAACAGCAACACTGGACTGCCCACCCCCCCCCCCCATCCCTGGCTCCATAAAAGCCCAGGGAACAAAGAACTCGGGGCTGATTCCGTTCTGGACGCAAGGTCCTGCTGCGCAGGGAAGTATAGGGGAAAAAGGCCCTAGCTCGAGCTAGCAAATAAAACTCCTTTTGTGGTGTTTGCATCTCAACTGGTCGTAATTCTTCCGTGCACCCAAGGTGAGCTCGCGTTCCGTTCCCCAATCTAACAGCTACAGGCTCTGCTCCCTGTGTATGATCAGGTGAGCATCAAGATGAGGAATTCCTGAAAATGCCACAGTTGTCCAGTTGTCTTCTTCTCCCCTGCTCTCTCCCTCTCCTCACTGCTAAAGATGTATTTCCCCCCAATCTGTGGGTTCTTATGTTCACATAGAAAGGTGAACAAGTGTCTATTTTGACCAAGTTACAGTCAATTAATTGTCCTACACAGAATGTGTTTCCTTTAATATATTTCATATGTTGAGGTCTCTCTTTCTATTTCTATGTTATTGAGGGTTTTTATCAGGAATAGGTGTTAGATATTGTCAAATGCCTTTTATGCATCTATTAATATATGGTTCTTATTATTTGTCCTATTTATGTGGTTGACTGCATTAATTTTTTCTAACATTGAAACATCCTTGTATCCCTGGTAATAATTCCACTTAGTCAAGTTGAAATATGAACTCAAAGTCAGGGATAGGCGCTCTCTAACTCAATCCATTCCATTTAAATAAATGTAAAGATAAACTGGTTTGATATATGATCTAATCACTCACCTAAACCAATAGAGTTATGTAATCATCAAATATGTTCCTTTATTGTTAAAATATCAGTATAATATATTCTGTTGTAGAGTGTATTTTATCAATAATTTTACCCCATATTCTCTGTAGTCATAAAATGTTCTTTTATAGTTTCTCATGCATTAAAATAATAATATGGTTTCTCGTACAAATCTATATTTATTCAATTTTGTCCTTCACTATTGATTCATATTGCAGGTATACATATTAAAACCATGATTTTATTTTTTCAACAAGATTCTGGAATGATTATTACTTTACTGCTTATTTTAAAAAGAAACACTCTGTACTTATTGTACATACAGTCCCTGTACAAGAGAGGTTGTTGTTAGCTGTCACTAAGTTAGTTCCAAATCATAGTGACCATATCACCACAGGGAGAAACACTGGCTTGCCCTAAACCGTCCTCATAATTGTTCTTATATTTGAGCCCATTGTCTCCGCCTTTTTCAATCAGTTTTCCTCTTGTTTACCTAGCTCCATGGTTGAAGTGATATATCTCTTGTTTGTGCCTCCGGTGTGCAAATACATAAAACTCTAAGGTTTTACTTATATGGAATAAGAAAATTCATTTAAAAGAAGAACAATAAAGTCAGAGCTGTTGTGTGAATTCTGACTCATAGAACCATAGAGAGCAGGGAAACAGCTCCTTAGACTTTTTTGTTTTACATTTTATAGAACATGTTTCATCTTTACCACAGCAAGTAGTGTCCTTATAGACAATAGTAAAACTAGACAGATGATGTAGTGGTTGATTTTCTGTCTCAGACATGTATAAGCACCACATGGAAGTTAAAATGTACTTGAGTATCCAAGAACTGAAGAACATATTCCGTTTGTTTTGTATAAAATTGTGCCGATATGGTAGAAGTGTATGGTTAATTGTTTTATGTGGTCCTGAGCACAGCTGTGAGATTCTGGTTGTAAGAGAATCACATCCTGACCCACTATCACAGTGACTAAGGCATCACCTTTTACGATGTGGATATTCAATGTCACAGATAGGTTGGTGCTTTTAGCTCAGTGCTGCATGGGCTATGTGACTTTGATCACACATATGATAATAATCTAACCGTTTGTCAGGGTAAGAATCTGGTGGGCTTGCCCACAGGGTTCCCACCCCTCCGCCCCCACTAAGACGTACACATTGCATTATTTCTAATTCATCTAAATTCTTTCCCGTATGGTCAGTGTTATGAAGAACAAACTTTCAAATGTGTTGGTGAGAATTTAAGCACCAGGAACTACTGTTTGTGATGTTGTATTAATCTCTGCCACATCCATATTCTCCTGAATACCTATGCTTAATGAAGTCTGTCCTGACTGAATTTTCACTTGTTTCCGGATCACACCCATGACTATGCTTCTCCTATTCCGGGTCACGCTGAGAGAGGGCGGAAGTGGCAGTGTCCTAGCCAGAAGTAATGTTCATAGCGCGGTTGCTACTTGCTGTGCACAGAGTATGGAGCCAGAGAAGTGCCTGCAGCCTGAGCTCTGTGTAGTTGGCGCGCCTATGTTGTGGTCGCGTTGGTGACCAGTTAGGGTGACCCTGCCGCACACAGCAGCCTGGATGGGGTGCAAGCACCCTTCTTCCCTCACCTCCTCCTTGCCCCGTGCCTCGCCCCTTGCATGGTGAGATGTGGGAGGGTGTCCAAGAGACTGGTCCCATTCCCATGTTTGGGGATTGGTTGGGATTCCTTGTGAGAATCCCTGTTGGGAGAAAGGGGGATCCCAGACTGGCTTTGGCGTCTGTGTTCCTGATTAGTCGCTTTGCAGGTCTCTCCTGAGCCCCCTACATTGTCTCCATACAGAGGTGCCTCCTCCCCAAGACTCCTGGAACATCTTCAGCTCAAAGGTGAGGCCCGGGTCCCTTTCTTCTCTCGCTATGAAGAAGTGAACGCTATTCAGGAAGCGAGTGGTTGCAGCTGGTGCACAGAACGTTAGGGCTTCCTCCTGAGTTTTACCCAGTGTTGTCACCTGTGCAGTAACTTCCCCCGGAGTAGGGCTCGGGGAGAACCCAAGTCTGGAAATGCCCTGGCTCCTTGCCAGCCAGTAGGGCGGCTACGGGGAGTACACCCAACCTTGAGGGTGTTGAAGTGATATTCCAGCGCCCCCACCGCGCATTGAGACATGATTAGCATTTCCAGGTATCTGGGCTAAGTCCTTCCAGCACTGGGGACCTCAAGGGAGGTGACCCAGTTTGGTGGCTATCAGTCAACAGTCTGGCAGGTGGCAAGTGAAAGGAGAAAGAGATGGGCCCAGCTGTACAAAGATGGGGTTCAGTGAGCAGGAACTCAGCCAAAGTGAAGGCCAGTCTTTCTATGGGAAAGCGTATAGGTTTCCATAGAAGGGCAAGACCCCTCAGGTAAGGAAGATCTCCCGTTCCCACATACACTCTTCAAGAATTTTGCCCGTTGTTTATTTAATTTTTACAAAGCCGGGGGAGTGTGGGAGCTGCTCTTGCTTATTGCCCAAAGGTAAATTTCTGTTTCCTCTGAAGAAGTTTCTAGTAGCTTGTCCTATGTTTAGACTTATGCCGACTCCATTTTAACAGTGTATTCACACCTGGAGTCATTTTATCTCTATTTTAATTCCCTGAGTGTGTTGCTTGGTTTGGGGACTTTTTAAAAAATTTGTTTTTATCTTGCACACTCATACAAGGTTGCGTCCTCAATTTCATTCCCTTCATTTCCATTGGGAAAGTATTTTGAAATCATTCCTTGAGGTAGTTCATCTGCCTGGATTAGTGAAACTTATTCGGCTGTATGATCCTTGACTTATATATGGATCAACCTGTTCTAGTATATTCTCTAGAAACTATTTCACATCCAGAAAACCTGAGACACAAGTGAGTGGTTTTTTTTTTTCCAGGTGGACATTTCCAGAGAAGACTGTCTTAGGGATTCCGAGACAAGTCTAGTGATAATCCACTTAAACTGTGATTGTCCTTTTTCCCATAGGTCAATCTCAGGTGTAGTTATAGGGATTGATCCCCCACCCCCAAACACCCAACTTACTGCTGTTGAATCAATTAAGACTCATAGAAACTGTACAGAACAAAACATCATTGCCCCTTTGGATTTCTGAGACTGTAAAACCTTCCATGATCAGAAAGCTTTGTCTTTCTCCTGAGGATTAGATGCTGGTCTTGAACTGCAGAACTTGCAATTAGTAGTCTATTGTGTAATCTACAACACCACTGATCTTCTAAGTATGGGGTGTCTATGTAGTTTTGGCCTTTATTATGACAGACTTGTTTCATTTTTTTAAGTTGAAGAGTAATTTTTTAATAAATCATTTTATTGGGGCTCATACAACTCATACAATCCATACATACATCAATTGAGGAAAGCAACCTTATACATTCGTTGCCCTCGTCATTCTCAAAATTCTCCTTCCACTTAGGTTCCTAGAATCATCTCATTTTCCTTTTTTCCCCAACCCCTCCCTCTTTGCTCACCCCTCCCCCAAGAACCCTTAATAATTTATAAATTATTATTTTATCTTATCTTACACTGCCCGGTCTCTCCCCTCACCTTCCTTCCAGTTGTCCATCCCCCAGAGAAGAGGTTACACTTAGATCCCCCAAGATCCGTTCTCCCTTTCTTTACCCC